>NC_085025.1:2594861-2842361 GCF_963692335.1 Osmerus eperlanus
CTGCCACACAGCCGTGGCTGTGGCAGTGTAAAGACTGCCCCGCAGAGCAAGCCGTGTGTGTGGGGAGGGTGGAGGGGTTGGGGGGGGTTAGGAGGGGGTGGTGGGAGGGGTGGGGGTTAGGCAAGCAGTGCTGGTTATGTAGTAGCGGGGGCCATTAGACGGGGCAAAGACTGTGAGTGGAATCCTGCTGTTGCATTGACACAGAAGGAGAGAGAGAAGTGGATAGAGAGGAAAGGAGGGTTATAGACTGACAACTATCTATTCCTAGCTGTCATTAGCTGATTTGTACCAGAGCCCCGCTTCTACTAATCAATCACTCAATCAATCAACCAGTCTCTGTCTGCACTGACCTTTGAGTAAAGAGAATCTGTCAGTGTGGGCTGCAGTGTGTTACTAGCATGGGGTTGGGCTTTCTCTACCAAAATGAACTGTGATGTTCATGAACAATGGGTTATTGTTTGTAGGTTTAAAGTCCAATCCTAATGTGTGTGTGCGTGTGTGTGTGCGTGCGCCCCAGGGTGTGTGAGCTGCTCCAGGGAGGAGCCGTGATGAACAGGAGCTACCAGCCCCACGAGGCACACATCCCCTACCTGCTGCAGCTCTTCATAGACTACAACCTGTACGGCATGAACATGCTCCAGCTGGGAGCCGTCAAGTTCCGCAGGGGCCAGCGCAGAGGTGGGACACACACACACACACACAGGAGGCATGCACACACACACACACACACACACACACACACACACACACACACACACACAGGAGGGCAAGCACACACACACACACACACACACACACACAGGAGGGCATGCACACACAGGAGGGCATGCACACACACACACACACACAGGAGGGCATGCACACACACACACACACAGGAGGGCATGCACACACACACAGGAGGGCATGCACACACACACACACACACACACACACAGGAGGGCATGCACACACACACAGGAGGGCAAGCACACACACACACACACACACACACACAGGAGGGCATGCACACACAGAAGGGCATGCACACACACACACACGCACATGGTGGTTCTCCTTTCTGTGGAGCTATGTAGCTGAGGCTGTAGGCCGGGGGTGGGGCTGTAGTCATGACAACACATCCCATAATCACAGGAAGTGAACCTGTCTGTGTGCTGCCTCTGACACCCCTGGGCTGTCCCAGATGGCGGACCAGACAGTCACAGGGTACCTCTCCCTGCACTGCACTGGATTAACCCAGCAGATAACCAGGGCTGTTTGATCATGGCTAAACCCTAATCTCTGGGCCGGGCCGTCCGGGGACTGGACAGGTATCTCCGTTCTCCACGGCTGACTGGATATCTCCCCAGCCCAGAGAAGGCGTTCAGGCCTAGTCCAGACCAGTGTGAGACCTCTACGCATGGAAGGTTCATGAATTGGCAGGAAATCCCCGCTCAAGATGAACACTTTTTTTTTCTTTTTTTCTCAAACCGTTCAAGCAAGAATCTCCCCAGACAAAGACAAGGGTGGAATGCTTAATCCACCTTTTGGATCGACGCAATTACAGCCGGGGCTCCCCATACCCCGGAGCACAAAGAGTGCATGCACCGTGATAAACGCTACACCTGTTTACATTCTTCTCTCTCTGCAGATCTCTCTTGGAAGAGAGTTTGTAATCTGGGATCAAGTTTAGAGACTTTGAGCAGGGCAAAGCAGAATAATGCTGGCAGCAGAGAGCCTGTGTAGTGGGTGTTCTTGGGGTAGGGATTCTTTGTGGATTCGTTTTTTGCACCTGTATACTAATTGTGTATGTGTGTGTGTGTGTTTCAGAGCCCCCCCCCTCAGCTTCAGACAGACAGGAAGCTATCTGCAGCGCCTCCTTAAAGAGCCCTCGCCTCTCCAAGCTGAGGGACAGCACCTTGGGGGACACGTTTTGTGCGCTGGGATGAGGACGCCATCCCCTGGTGAGTGACACCTGCAGAGCCTCCGTCTACATGCCCCCTCTCCCCTCTCCTCTCCTCCCCTCTCCTCTCTCCCCCTCCCCCTCTCCTCCTCTCCCCCTCCCCCTCTCCTCCTCTCCCCTCTCCCCCTCTCCTCCTCTCCCCTCTCCCCTCTCCTCCCCTCTCCTCCTCTCCCCCTCATCTCCCCTCTCCTCCTCTCCCCTCTCCTCCTCTCCCCCTCTCCCCTCTCCTCCTCTCCCCTCTCCTCCCCTCTCCTCCTCTCCCCCTCCCCCTCTCCTCCTCTCCCCTTTCCCCTCCTCCCCTCCCCTCTCTGTCTACCCAGAGCAGTATCTAAGTCTTCCAAATGTTTGCTTCCTGGTTCCTTGTCGCTCGCTCATCTCCAGGTCTTTTTACTTCCTGTCTTTTCTCCTTCTTCTTCTTCTGTCTCTTGTGGTCCCTGTGTGTCCGTGCTGCAGCTCCATGGTCCTGGAGGAGGTGGAGAAGCAGAGCACCTGTGAGCTGGAGGTGGATGCTGTCGCAGCAGACGTCCTCAACCGCCTGGAGCTGGAGAGTAAGGAGGACGGAGAGGAGAGGATCCTCCTGGATCTGGCTTCATTCAATCTCCTCTCGCTCTCTGTGTCTCTCTGTCTGTCTCTCTCTGTCTGTCTCCGTCTCTATCTCTGTCTCTCTCTCATTCTCTCTGTCTCTCTCTGTCTCACTCTCTGTCTGTCTGTCTCCCTCTCTCTGTCTCTCTCTCATTCTCTCTGTCTCTCTCTGTCTCTCTGTCTTGCTCTCTGTCTGTCTGTCTGTCTCCCTCTCTCTGTCTCTGTCTCTCTCTTCTGTCTCGCTCTCTGTCTCTCTCTGTCTCGCTCTCTGTCTGTCTGTCTCCCTCTCTCTCTCTTTCTCTCTGTCTCTGTTTCTCTCTCTCTCTGTCTCTTTTATGTTAAGAAGCAGAAAGAGGGGGAGACAGAGAAACAGAATAGTCAGGATCAAAGAGTTTGAGCAGATTAAAATAAAAGCCTGGAACTAAATCAACTAAATCAACACAATCTGTCAAAGCAGAGCATCCTGGACCTCTATGATTATGCATCTGCCAGTAGAATCTCAGCCCTGTCCTTCTGATGTCTCTATTTTGCATGGAAGCTGCCTTTTTCAAAGCCTCCTGCTAGTTCACATGCATATTTAATACAATGACACAGCAAAACAAACAGCGAGTGCTACAGGGTATGTTTCTGATTAAGTGTGGTGTTTCAGGCCAGGACCACTCTCCCTGTCATCCAGCTTTTATCTGTGTTGAGGACCGGAGGAGGGCATACCAGGGAGGGCTGCAGTTGCTTTTAGCTAGATTTTCCATCTCCCCAGAAACGGCCATACCATAAACATGGTGTTGTAAGGGACCAGAGGAGGGATGATTGCACAGGTCCATGCTGAGTGCCTGGGCATCACTGTGTCTGCTGTCGTAATAAAGACTTCTCCTGGCTCCACCACAGTGTGGAGGTGCAGACAGGTGGGGGGGGGGGGGGGGGGGCAAAACTGCGGAGCACATGCTGTGCTGAACTGAACGTGTGTGTGTGTGTGTGTGGGTGTAGATCAGATTGGCAGAAACCCTGGCCTGCAAGCCATCTGGGAGGATGAGAAGCAGAGAGGAGAGAGATGAACCAGGTGTCCCAGGTAGAAACGCTCCAGTCCCAAGGTGAGCGACCAACACACTGACATCCCGGACGGGCACGTCCAGTCAGTGTGTGTGACACTGGACACCCGCATAGCCTCTGCCAGCCTCATAAACGGGAATCTGTCTGATCTCTGGCAGAGATGCTGTGTATGTGGTTGTGGAGCGGGCGTGTTCCAGCTCTGGTTTGTCCCTGTGTGTCGACCCGCATCAAAGAGGGTTTTTGTTTCATGATCTTCCAGATCGTGGGTTTGTCGTATCCTCGGAGAGCGAGAGAATCTTCATGAGGAGACTCAAGGAAATTCTGAAGGAGAACGAGTTTGATGTGTAAGTAGAATCTTTATCTCTCGTTCTGATTGGAATCTTAAGGGGAACGATTTCTCAATGCAGATTTTCCCACAGTTGCTGAAAAGTCAGACCATTGCTTCATTTTGCGTGAGTGAAGCCATGTGGTTGGTTAAGTAGTGTTGGAAGAGCGGGGGTGGGTGCATTTTTGGGAGGAAACTCTTTGAAGATAAACATGTGGTGTTTTCCAATCGCGTTAGCTAGACGAACTGTGGACTTGGAAGACCACATCTAAGTACCACAGGGAGAGAAGCCACAGCTGGATTTTTCTCGCTCTTGTCACGTTAAATGACATAAAGGCCATTCGTGTGTCCTCACTTTCCCCATGTTTTTCTGGCGAACATCTGTGTCATGGTTACACCAGGCCTCTTCCTGGTTTGTCTCAACAGTGTTTCACAGAGAGAGAGGGTGGGAGAGAGAGGGAGGGAGAGAGGGTGGGAGAGAGAGGGAGGGAGGGAGGGAGAGAGGGAGAGAGGGAGAGAGAGAGAGGGAGGGAGAGAGGGAGAGAGGGAGGGAGAGAGGGAGGGAGAGAGGGAGGGAGAGAGGGAGGGAGAGAGGGAGAGAGGGAGAGAGGGGCATGAAGAGAGGGCTTGTGGGATAAAGGGGGTCACCGTCCTGTCCTCTGTGTCCGGGTGCTCAACATGCTCCCCTTCCTTGCTGAGCAGCAAGTATTTCCTGTTATAAATAAAGTACAGTTGGCTCGGTGCATGCCGTTACATCAGACCCAGATGGCTCCTATTCACAGAGCTTGATAGCGGAGCGGCAGTAAGCAGGGAGGAAAGCAGAGACAGCTCTATCATAAACAGCAGAACGAAGCGGGGCCAGGGGAGAGCAGGGGGGGAGTAGGGGGAGAGCAGGGGGGGAGAGCAGGGGGAGAGAGCAGGGGGAGAGCAGGGGGGGAGCAGGGGGAGAGCAGGGGGGAGAGAGCAGGGGGGAGAGCAGGGGGAGAGAGCAGGGGGGGAGCAGGGGGAGAGCAGGGGGGGAGAGCAGGGGGGAGAGCAGGGGGAGAGCAGGGGGGAGAGCAGGGGGGAGAGCAGGGGGGAGAGCAGGGGGAGAGCAGGGGGGAGAGCAGGGGGGAGAGCAGGGGGAGAGCAGGGGGGAGAGCAGGGGGGAGAGCAGGGGGGAGAGCAGGGGGAGAGCAGGGGGAGAGCAGGGGGGAGAGCAGGGGGGAGAGCAGGGGGAGAGAGCAGGGGGAGAGCAGGGGGGAGAGCAGGGGGGAGAGCAGGGGGAGAGAGCAGGGGGAGAGAGCAGGGGGGGAGAGCAGGGGGGGAGAGCAGGGGGGAGAGCAGGGGGGAGAGCAGGGGGAGAGCAGGGGGGAGAGCAGGGGGAGAGCAGGGGGGAGAGCAGGGGGGAGAGCAGGGGGAGAGAGCAGGGGGAGAGAGCAGGGGGAGAGCAGGGGGAGAGCAGGGGGAGAGAGCAGGGGGAGAGAGCAGGGGGAGAGCAGGGGGGAGAGCAGGGGGAGAGAGCAGGGGGAGAGCAGGGGGAGAGAGCAGGGGGAGAGAGCAGGGGGAGAGCAGGGGGGAGAGCAGGGGGAGAGAGCAGGGGGGGAGAGCAGGGGGGGAGAGCAGGGGGAGAGCAGGGGGGAGAGCAGGGGGGGAGAGCAGGGGGGGAGAGCAGGGGGGGAGAGCAGGGGGAGAGGTTTGGTCTTGGCAGAGGAAGCTGTCTCCTCACGTGACAGGGTTTGGGCTGTGCCACACAAACATGTCTCCTACTACTCTGTCTGGCTCACAGACGGGCTTGTCTCTCGCTCATAACAAGAACGTACTCACGCTGACTGACACACACACACACACACACACACACTGTACACTCACTCCCTCTCTCTTTCGGATGCACTTTCTCTGTCTCAGCTTTGTACACACACACGCACACACACCCCACCCACACAAGCCACATGCTGTGTCCCAGTGATTGCTACTGTTCACAGCACAGTAGCCATGTAGAGCCAGTGGAGGGGGGCGGAGTCTGTGGTGAAATGTGTTAATTGCTGCAGGAATCTCCTGGCACCTGCTGGGCCCCCTGCTGTAGTCACTAAAGTCATTAGCAACGAGACTAATTAACACGAAACGAGACGAGCGTGCACAGCCTTGTCTCTGGAGCTGCTCCCCACGAATAAGACATTCTCTTTGAATAAGAATAAGCCTGGTGCCTGAGATGGAAGCACTCAGCTCCCTCCAGCCCGGCTCCCTGCACCCGTGCAGCCAGCAAGTGTGTATTGCGATATTTAGGAGTTGCTAGGCGATGCAGGGCCGTGCGGAGTGTGGATGTGTGAGGCTGATAGGCTGATAGGCAGCCTGAAGCTGAGAGGCATTTGGAGAGGGACCAAGACTGGCTGGCTGGCTGCCAGCTTTCCATTCATACCCCTATCTGCCCACACACACACACACACACATACTACACAACACGCACTAATTGCACGCCACACACACTCCACAGCACACAGGCACACCCATTAAGGCACTCACTCCAGGCCACACACACACATATAAACAAACACATGTGTTTACTATATACAGTGTACACATACACACTCACTTGATGTATGCCTACCCACACAGGCAGACTCAATCTCTCCTTCTCTCCTGATTAAGACAGTACGGGGCAGTTATAAAACATGGCTGCTTCAGCGCCAGTTCACATGGATCCCGTCTATAACTGATGATAACGTTGGCAATCACAGGGGCCCTGTCTATGACTCTGATGATAACCCTGGCAATCACAGGGGCCCTGTCTATGACTGATGATAACCCTGGCAATCGCAGGGGCCCTGTCTATGACTCTGATGATAACCCTGGCAATCACAGGGGCCCTGTCTATGACTGATGATAACCCTGGCAATCGCAGGGGCCCTGTCTATAACTGATGATAACCCTGGCAATCACAGGGACCCTGTCTATGACTGATGATAACCCTGGCAATCGCAGGGGCCCTGTCTATAACTGATGATAACCCTGGCAATCACAGGAGCCCTGTCTACGACTGATGATAACCCTGGCAATCGCAGGGGCCCTGTCTATGACTGATGATAACCCTGGCCATCGCATGTATCACAGCTACCAGAGGCTCACACGGAGCTGCTCTTTCCTGCCTCTTTAACCAGGACTCAGTCAGGACCTGCTGATGACCCGGAAGAACAGGAGTCTTTCCCCGCCGACCTGTCGCTGCACCCGGACATCCCCACACGGGAGGGGCTGCGCTGCACCCCTGCCAACATGGTGGAGGTGCACCAGGGCTCCCAGACAGGTGAGGGACACTCCAGCCCTGGCAGGCCTCCTCCAGTTTCAGCTCTGTATCAGGCAGACAAAGGCACACAGTGATACTGACATCCGTTGTAATCCCCCCCCACCACCACCACTCCTACCGAGTCTGAATATTAAGTGTAACACGCTGCTGGGGACTACATTAGCCTAATCAGCCAGCTCAGACTGCCAATTGTCTCACAGGACCATTTGAAATGCCAGGGACAGCGGTGCCTTAACATGCGCGCACACACATCCAGTACACACACACACACACGCATACCGTACACACACACACGCACGCATACAGTACACACACACACACGGATACCGACTTGTGGTGTGGTGTGTGCCCTGGCTGCAGTGTTCCTCTGCCCTTCAGGCTCCGTGAGGTGCAGTAACAGAAGCTCAGAGGATGCGATCGTGGACGAGGAGGCCATCCTCAGCCTGCTGGAGAGCAGTCAGACCTTCCTCCCGCTCTCCCAGAGGTCCACGCACTCGCCCATTCTAGGTAACCAAGACACGTCATGCAGAACCGCTCTTGGCATGCTTACAATACGAATTCCATGCCTGTTTTTAAATCAACATGGCTCAATCAAGCCATTTCAAACCAAATCAAACCTATTTTATTTTTAAATTCTCAATCTTGTTCTTTGACGTAATTATATATACAGTGTGTGAAATGTAAAGGTGTCGTATGGTTTTCTACATCACAGCAGTCTGTGTGTTTGTGCTCCAGACAGCAGCCAAGACCATGCGATG
Source organism: Osmerus eperlanus (assembly GCF_963692335.1). Taxonomy (NCBI): domain Eukaryota; kingdom Metazoa; phylum Chordata; class Actinopteri; order Osmeriformes; family Osmeridae; genus Osmerus; species Osmerus eperlanus. The sequence continues at coordinate 2,602,796 of NC_085025.1, forward strand.
GTTGACCTGCTGGCCGGCCTGGAGGATGATGGGTACAGGGCGACGCCCATGAGGCAGAACTCCCAATCACTGATGCAGGGAGGTGGAGACTGTCACTACAACAGCGACGAGGAGGAGGCGGAGCCTGAGCTGGAAAGGGAAGAGGCGGAACTCAGTATGGTGATGTCACAAAGATGGGACTGCGACCTTCCGGAACAGCCATCTAGAACAAGGTTCGTTTTGAGTTTCTGTTCATCTGTTGTCAACCACCACCCAGGTCACTATATCAGTGTTAGTTTTCTTCTTTCTGCTCATTCATCTGTGTGTTTCCTGGAGTGTAGTAAACATGTTCTCATTTGTCCAATGTCATTGTCTCTCTACTGAGTCTACACAGACCTGCAGCAGGTAGATGAAGGTCAATCGCTGAGCCGTGATCATGCATTGTTTAAAGCTCTGCCTCATTGTTCAATCGCTGTCTGTCACCTGCCTCCCGCTCCCCACCAACAGAGGCAGTGTGAAGGACACGGAGGAAAGCTTCAGTGACGAGCCGCCAGCCTCCTCAGACGAGGAGATGGAGTGGAGCGCAAACAACTCTGTCTTTGCCAACCTGTCCATCCCTCAAGTGGATGGGGCTGCTGATGAAAACAGCGGTGAGTCATTCTCCCGGAACGTAGTTTAGCCTCGCTGTTGGCACGAGCTTTTTCCTGGAATGGGCGAGATAAGATGTTTGTTTATCGCTTTGGTGCCGTCGTTGGTATTGACGTAGTTTTCATCTCTTCCGTTTTGCCCCCCAGACTCTTCACTAACGGACAAAGGCTCAAGGACCTCCCTGACCGTCACCGACAAGCTCCTGGGCAAGAGGAAGCCCTTTCCTGGGGAGACAGTCCACCTGGAGCCCCCCTCCTCAGCCAAGATCCTTCTGGAGTGTAAACACCCCGAGCACAGGCAGGCCCTGTCCCTGGACACAGAGGAACCAGCAGACAAACACTTCCTCTCCAAGAGCTCCCTCAGTCTGGACGCCAACGAGTGCTCCACGGGGTTTAAAGTGAATAAAGAGATTCCCTACATCCAGCCAGTCAAACACCCCATCCCCTGCAACCTGGTCAGCCAGGCCGAGGTGTCTCAGACCTGCATGGACAAGATGGACGTGCGGCCCCTCTACACCTACGAGAAGAAGACCATCGCTTTGGACGAGTCCGACCTCGACGGCTTTCCGTTCGGCAACGGCAAGATCACCCAGAGCAGGAAGAAGTACGGCAGCATCAAGAACGTAGAGAAGAACCGCCTGTCCATCCTGCAGAACCATCGCAGCTTCTCCCTGTGCTACTCAGAGCTCAGGAACTGCCCGTCCAAAGTGGACCCGGAGCTGAGTCAGAAGGGCTGCAAAAGCCCCATCCTGAGGAACATCACCCCGTCCCCCTGCGCCATGGAGGACGAGGAGCTGATGGACCCCCAGGAAGGGGAGATGGGTCAGGGGGACGAGGAGGGGGACGTGGGGGAGCTGAAGATTAGGTATGAGGACTACCAGGAGAACAAGACAGAGAGGACCATCGTAGCCCAGCAGGAGGCTCACTACAAGTTCTTCCCGAGTGTCATCCTCTCCAACTGCCTCACCAGGCCCAATAAGAAGGCGGCAGCAGGGAGCAAGGTAGCGGATTCCTGCAGCAAGCCGGAGCTGGCAGAACCGCGCCGGTCCAGGCTTGGGAGGCGGAAATCTGCAGCCTTGAAGACGAAGGTGAATGCCGCGGAGAACCCAGCTTTGGAGAGCCGAGAATGCACGGCATTCGGCGTTGTTACACCAGCTGGTCCGATGAACACAGACAGTGAGAAGCCAGGCGCAGAAGAAAGTAACTTTGCAGAGGAGAAGCCAGGAGAGAAGCCTGTTCCAGGGAAGTCCCTCCCTGAAGAGAATATGGATACCGAAGAGAAACCAGAGACTAAATCCTTAGACCCACTGCCAGAACCACCTGTCCCTTCCCCGGTACCTTCACCAGCCTCAGTCCCTACTGGTCCCATTGAAGCCACAGTGGAGATTAACAGATTAGCCCCACTACCTGTGAAGATTTCAGGGCTGCCTGGCAGTAAATACACCCTGAGGGCCAAACGCAAGATGAGCTACGATGGTGAGGACGGAGAACACTCAGGAGATTTCAAGTATAAACACACGCTCTCCCTCCGACACGGACTGAGGGACAGCTACGTTCTTAACGGCCAGGAACTCAAGTATCAGAAACGCCGGAAGATGGCCCGAAAGGAGCCTCCTATCATCATCAAGTACATCATCATCAACCGGTTCAAAGGTCAGAAGAACATGCTGGTAAAGATGGCCAAAGTGAGTGCTGAGGAGCAGAGGGTGGTGCTGACACCTGATAGACTTCAGCAGTACAGCAAACTGGCCCCCCTCAAGAACTTCTGGCCCATGGTCCCAGAGTCCTCGGCTGTCAAGTTCCCCCCCAAAGACCCCAAAGAGCCAAAAGCAAAAAAACAGCCCAAGCGAAAAGCTAAGGTGTGCCCAGCACTTAAGAAACCCGGAACCTTCTGCAGCCCACAGAAAGTTAAAGTCAGGCGGGGTGAGAGGCTAAAAAGGACTAAAGGCGCTAGAGCCCAAATTCGGCCCTCTCTCCCTCCTCCGAAGCCATTTTACTTTGAGCTAGCGGATGACCATGACACGGACTACAAGGATGTGATGGTGGAGCTGGGATACCTGTCAGAGAGATCCCCCAGCCCTGCAGACTGCACCCCGCCACGGTGTTGGTCACCTAGCGACCCCTTCATGGACTCCATGTCCTCGGATCAACTCATTAACCCCTTCAACGACCCATGTCTCAGTTCCACCTGTCAGGAACCCCCCACGCAGTCCTTAGGTCGAGGTGCGCGGAACCAAAGTCGGACGGGCCGCCTTCGAAATCTAGCCACAAGCCCGAAAAGGAGGTCCAAGTCTGCTAATAAGCTTCCAGAGGGTGAACAGGCTAAAAATGAGAGCATGAGAAGGAAAGGAAGTGGCGCGGCTACCAGGAGGAGGAAGAAAGAGCCGGAAGCGGTTGAAGGGAACAGCGCAAGTAATGGTGCCACTGTCTCCACTGCTTGCACAAGACCCAGGAGGTCTAGGAAGAAGAAGCAGGTAGTGGAGTGTGAAACCCCCTTGGCAAACAAGAGCTGCGACAGTTCCCAGGTTCTCTTCTCCGAGGATGAGATCTTTCCCTCAGGGTCCTCCTCAGACACCCTCCCTTCGTTCCAGCAGCCAGCCGGCACCGCTAGACACCCCCAAAACAGCTTGTCCAAGTCAGTTGAGCCAAAGGCTGAGGACTGTGAGACATCTATCATGGAGGTCAGTCAGAGCTATGCCTTCAGACCCCGGTCACAGCCAGACCTGGAGCGGAATGCTGAGGTCAACCCCCTAGCTGGCTCCCAACATTCTGTTGTGAAGGCCGAGGCCGCTGTGGAGGAAGGTAATCTCACTCAGGTGACGTCCATACCTGGACCCATGGATAGGGACGGTGAGGGCTTCTCCAAACCCGACTCCCCCGATACAGGTCCTAAGAATGGGGAGGGGCTACCTCAGGCTGAGAGCCAGTCTGGACTAGCTGTCCTGAAGAAACTCCTACAGAAGAGGCAACAGGGTCAGCAGCTACCATCACGGCAGGTTGGCACGGAGACCGGCTCCACCGCCACACCGCCTCCTGGTACAGCACAAGCCCCATCAGCCAAGCCAGCCAAATCGAGACGAACCCCCTCCAACACCCCCCGGAAACCCAGGGCACCTAAGACTACAACTCCCAAGGAGAAGAAGCCCCGGACCAGGAAGGGGAAGTTCTCTCAGCCAGAACTGCCAGTGAAGCAAGAGCCCAGCCTGTCTGATGATAGCCCAGTGTTTCTGTCAGATCCAGGTCTGGACAGCTGCTACTCGATAGAGGACAGTTTATCCCCGGAGCTCCCTCACAACTACAATTTTGACATCAACACCATTGGGCAGACGGAGTTCTCCAGCCTGTACATGGGCAGCCAGTTTGTTCTGACCGACAAAAACCTGCCTCAGAAGTTTTTGAGTGATGTAACTCAGGAGGCGGTTCCTGCCTTGGTGCTGGGGTTTGAGAAGAGACCTGATAGGCTGTTTGGCCAAGGGGAGGAGCTCCAGAGAGGTTCGGATTGGCACAGGGCAGGGCCTCTCAGTCCCGATCTCTTTGACAGGCCGGAAAACGGGGAGTCCGCGTCCAATCATCTCTCTTTCCTGGAGTCAGAGAGGATGTTGAGGAGCAGGGAGTGGGGGTCCTCCATGGGGAAGGTCCACGGCCTCAGCCACTTTCAAGACTTTCACTGTGAGAGAAAAGAGCTGCTCTTTTCTGCCTTCGAGCCTGTCTTACCTCTGCCTTTAAGCTCTGCCTCGTTCGCGGACCACGAGGGCTCTCCAACCGGAGACGGGCTGGAGGGGAACGATGCGTCCACCACCCCCAGTAGCTCTCCCCGGTCCGTCAGCTCTCTGTCCCAGGTCAGGGCCAGCCAGCCTCTCAGGGGGGGGGTGGGAGCCAATGTACTCAAGCCCCTCATGTCGCCCCCAAGCCGGGAGGAGATCCTCTCCACCCTCCAGGACCTGGAGATGTCTGAGGCCACCTTCCAGGAGCCCTTCTGCAGTGACCCCTCGGATGCCCCAGGGAAACCCAGGTAGGACCGCACACTGACACACGTGCAGTGTATATGAATGAAACCAGGAATTTAGTGTCTAAGTATTTTTTTTTATGTCAATATATTTGTGTAAAATAGAGGTTGGTACATTATTCATATGTTGTGGACGTTCAGAAAACGTAAATATTGGGAAAATGTACTACAGGTTATCAATAAAATTACTGGGATTAATATTCCATTTAATCCCTGATTTATTTGATGGGGGGACGATTCAGATATTGACCTTGAACATATGATTTATAAAGATCCTGCCCCAATACCAGCAAAGACAGGCATTGTAATGGAAATCTGCAGACCCTCCTACTGTTACTATGTGGCTCAGAGAAATAGCATCTTATGTTTCAGTATATATTTAGATAACTGTCCCTGACGAATGAGGCACAGTCATGTAAAGCGTCCTGAGATCCAACACGTACGGTTGTCTTGTGCAGGGAGGTAGGAGGACGGAAGCTGACGGTGGAGACGAGACTGGCCAAGGACCTGCCCGAGTTTAACGGGGACCTGTCCCAGGAGGGGCTGCAGTTCTGGAAGACGGCCTTCTCTGCCATGACCCACCCAGGCTCCTCACACGCGTTTGGGGCCGAGGCCTTCGAGACAGCTGAGGGAGGCGTGGCTCAGCCTGGCCCGTCGACCTTGGCTGGAGACCAGAAGGTCGTCCTTCTGCCCTGCAGGAGCGCGCCCAGTCGAGAGCGGGTGGAGCTCTGGCTGCAGGCCAGGAGGCAGTACGAACACCTGCAGAAGGGGAGGAGAGACACCCGGGAGAGGAGGAGGACGGAGGGGGCTGGAGAGGAGACGTCGAGCCGGACCGAACCCGCCGCTCACCGTGAACCGGACCTGAGAAAAGAGGAAGGGTCGGAGAGGCTCGCGAGGACTCGTAGCGAGAGGGGAGGTGTGTCCCTTCACGTGTCTCCTGTCGGGGAGGCGGAGACTCAGGACAGCCCCGTGGGGTCCGAGCCTGTGACAGACCCTGGTGCTCAGGACCTCGCTCTTCAGGACCCTGGAGAGGAGGAGCGCTACGGTCAAGCTGTCTCCCCTGACTCTCCCGACCTGCCTCCATGGCAACAGACAGAACAGCCCAGCCCCTCGGGTTGCGCCGTGGGGGAGGGGAGGGGCCCTGGGCCGGAGCCTCTGTCCCCTGTCAGGGAGGAGAGGCAGTTCCTCAGCCCCTCTCCCTTGCCCCTGAGCAGGGAGGGGGGACGGACAAGCCCCGGCCTGCTTCACAGCACCCCGGTCCTGAGGAGATGCAGAGGCAGCTCACAGCCGGTCTGCAGCACCCCCGTGACGGACGGTAAGCCAGGTCTTCATCCCCTGAATTTAAATTTGAATCGTTCCCCTTCCGCCCGTCTATCGCTGGCCCGTGGCTAATTACATTAGCGATAGCGCGCATCCGCTCAGACTGCCATGAGCCTCTTTCAAACTAAACTTTCTTACCTCAAAGTGTGAAATTTTTATGGCCCTCCATTAAAAGCTGCATAATTGGCTAATCAAGCGAGCCAGGGATACTTGAATCTGTCACAGTCATTTATTGAATTAGTTTTAATATGAGGAAATGTCCCCGGTGCGCAATTGTTTTGTCCTTGCAGATTGTGCATCGTTCCACCACAGCTTCCCCTCTGATTGTTATTTGGGGGGTTTGATCTGTTGTTCCACAGACGCAGCGCGCTCGTCCCAGCAGCAGCAGAGGAGAGAGAGGGACACGGACGCCCTGAGAAGGGTGCTGTTGACCACCCAGATCAAGGTCAGCCAGAACACACAGGGAATACCTCACCTGCTCGTACACAGCTCTTAACTTAACCAGACAGCTGCCTTAAACCCAGTGTACCCTGGCCAGGAATGTTGTGCACAGCCCAAGAATACGAATCAGATACTAAGATATTGACACCGAAAGGCCGAGGAAAAAATGCCGGTTCTCTATCTACCTGTGAAGTTTTCTTGTTAGTTTTTTACCATCCTGTTTAAAAAGCCTTTCGATTCCCTGTGCTCCTCAGAACCAATTTGGTGCTTTGAACGTTCCAAGGAAGGATAACTCTCAAATCGAAGGCCCGAGCATCAACAACTCGTACGGTTTCAAAGTCAGCATGCAGAATCTCCAGCAGGCAAAGGCTCTGCATGAGGTGAGGAGCCCCTCTGGTTCACACTACCCCACTGGCTGTGCAGTCTGCAAACACACACACACTCTCTACAGTGTACTGGGAGTCCCTTGAAACCTTGATGGAGACCCCCTCGTTTTTTCTCTTCAGGTTCAGCATCTGACTCTGATGAGCATGGAGCTTCATGCGCGGACTCGGAGGGACCTGGAACCCGACCCCGAGTTTGACCCCATATGTGCCTTATTCTACTGCCTCAGCTCTGACGCTCCACTGCCTCACTCAGACAAGACCCAGCTGACTGGAGCCATAGTGCTGGACAGGAACTGTCAGGGTGTCGGTCCAGGTAAGGGCTCTCTCCTTCCTGTCATGTCTCAGGAAGTGTAAAATGCTACATTGTCAGACCTTTTAAGAGTCAGCAGTGCTCATGTATCCATCACCCTTTCGATTGGAGAGAATGAGGGATCTTTTTATCCTTGTGATCCCTCGCAGGTCGCAGAGAAACAGCGCCCCTACTGGTCAGATCTGGCGTTTCAGGGCTGCAGGTCATCTATGCCTTGGATGAGAAACAGCTGCTCCAGGAAGTTGTCACTGTAATCAGGAAGTATGTGTCCATTTATGGAGATGTCCTTGATTCCGATGCATCTGAAACAAGTGATTAGCTCTGCTGTCTTACAAAGACTTCTTTGTGAAACACTGTGCCCCCTGACCTGATAATGTGCTGTTCATTTTTTTACATTGGCAACATTTGTATGACTCCTCAGATGTGATATTGTCAACATAATTCACACACTACACTTGCAGTTATCCAATTTTAACCCAATAACTCTGTTCCATTTGTGTCACCAGTCTTGAAAGCCTTAATAGCTGCTATAGATAATATTAAGATACTTGTAATGTTGTTGTTTTGTCACTTTGATGTGTTTCTAATGTATGTTTATATATTCTGTGCTGTACAACAAATTTCTTCTTGGAGGACATTAAAGTTAGGGTTAGGTTAGTCTAAGCCTGTAGCATAGTGAGACCCCATAGAAGCACCTTGCTGTGTTGACCTCCATGCTGATGGGGTTTCTGCCTCCACACCAGGTACGACCCGGACATCCTGCTGGGTTATGAGGTTCAGATGCGCTCCTGGGGATACCTCCTCCAGCGAGCATCGGCCCTGGGCGTGGACCTCTGCCAACAGCTCTCCCGGGTCCCAGGTAGAGTGACACTTAACCTGGCTGACGTGGTTTTTTTTGTGTTTTTTTTTAGATTCTTCTTTCTTTGTCTTTTTTTTGTGTGGTTGTGAGGTGAGCAGAAGGCAGACTGCTCCTGTTTATCAAGCGCACAGCTGCTTATGTCTTCAAGATTTAGCTAAAATAATTGAGGGTGATGGTGCCTGACAGTGCGAAGGAGGTTTATTGAATTAACATTGAGTAACATAATAAGTTTTAAAGCAGAAAAGTTATGTTTTTTTTTAATCAAAACCCTCACCCTGCTGTGCCAGTCTGTATCCAACCGTAACATTGAGGTCAAGAATGTGTGTGTGTGTGTGAGTAATTGGCTGCTGGGTGGGCATTTGTGAGTAAATCGTTGCTGTCGCCTACGCCTGGCGGCTTGATATAATGACATAATGGTGGTCTGGTTTCCTCAGGAGACTCAAAGGACAACCGCTTCTCAGCAGACAAGGACGAGTATGGCTCCGACACCATGTCAGAGATCCACATCATCGGACGCATCACCCTCAACCTGTGGAGGATCATGAAGACCGAGGTATCTGTCTGTTAGAAAACCCAAGCCCTCTCTTCCTTCTCTTCATGGATGGGGTCTTTTCACGGGGGCAAGTGCCCAACAGGAGAAGTCATTGCTCTGTGTTCTCCTCGCGTTTTCCTCAGGCGACGTTGAACAACTACAGTTTCGAGAACGTGGCCTTTCATGTGCTGCACCAGCGCTTCCCCCTCTACAGCTCCAGAACCCTGTCTGACTGGTTCGACCACATCACTGACCTGCACAGGTGAGAGGAGTCTTCATCCAAAAAAAAAAAATAATATATCAAAAACAAACACCTCGCATCCAACCTCAGGTGGCTGAGCGGTGAGGGAATCGGGCTAGTAATCCGAAGGTTGCCAGTTCGATTCCCGGTCATGCCAACTGACGTTGTGTCCTTGGGCAAGGCACTTCACCCTACTTGCCTCGGGGGGAATGTCCCTGTACTTACTGTAAGTCGCTCTGGATAAGAGTGTCTGCTAAATGACTAAATGTAAATGGAAACCTGCAACCTTCACTTCACTCACATGGTGTAGCAGTAGAGGTCCGTGTGTGGATCTCTGCGTCAGCGGGGTGTCTCAGACAGCTGGGCCTGTGCTCTTCCAGACTTTGGAATTATTTTTATCCAAGTGCCATAAAACGCCTGAACTCCTGACCCATAGGGTCCGCACTGCACTTGAAGACAATATCTTCTTTAGCTACTACAATTTTTATAAGTTATTTACTTATTTATTTATTACTGTGTTCATATTGCTTAGGTCTCTTTTTTTATGTTTTAATTAATTCATGTTTTACTATATTGTCCTGTCATACTATGTGTCACCACCACCAGAAGAAGTGCAATTGAATTTCGTTGTTATGTGCAATGACAATAAAGGCATTCATTGATTCATTCATTCCTTCATCCCTGCAGGTGGAAGGTGGTGGATCACTACATAAGCCGTGTGTGCAGCACCATGCAGCTCCTCCAGCAGCAGGACATCATCGGCAGGACCAGCGAGCTGGCCAGGGTGTTTGGGATCCAGTTCTACCACGTGCTGACCAGAGGATCTCAGGTCAGGACCCCCCAGGCCCCAGGGGGACGGGGCAGTCGTCAGGGGTGCAGGGGAAGAAATGGACTTTCCTGTGTACTTGGGTTATTCACTAATCAACAGAACTAGTCATGGGATACTTGTTAGTATGTTCTCGTGTGTGTTTGCTCTTGATAAGAGATGATTGTGTCTTTGTCAGGCTGAATTTGGATAAAAGTGTCTGCTAAATGAATAAATGTGAATAGATGTCCAGGGTCTGGAGACAGTACGGGGTAAAAGTCCCTGCAACCCAGTTCTGGGTCGGCTTGGGGGTCAGCTTGGGGTCATGGCTAGGTTCTGCTGGTGGAGGTTGTCTGATCGTGTTGTTTCACCTCCAACCCCCCATGTGGTGGTTTAGAGAAATCTTAGTGTCTAGGGTCAACAGCAGAGACTGAACCGCGGGCATGCTAGGGCATGCTGGGGCATGTTGCAGCAACAGCCTGTTACCCAAGACTGGGAAGTGATGTTTGTACTGTCGACCTCTGCCATGCTGTGAGGCTCTGGTGTTGTCAGGGAGCAGGAATGAATCCATGAGAAATCAGTGAGCCAAGAACAAAAGAGTTGATCAGCTAGTTTAACACTCCTCTCTCTTTCTTTCTCCCCCCCCTCTCTCTCTTTCTCCCCCCCTCCCCTGCAGTACCGTGTAGAGTCCATGATGCTGCGCTTGGCCAAGCCCATGAACTACATCGCGGTGACGCCCAGCGTGCAGCAGCGCGCCCAGCAGAGGGCGCCGCAGTGCATCCCCCTGGTGATGGAGCCCCAGTCCCGCTTCTACAGCAACTCTGTGGTGGTGCTGGACTTCCAGTCTCTCTACCCCTCCATCGTCATCGCCTACAACTACTGCTACTCCACCTGCCTGGGCCACGTGGAGAGTCTGCAAACGTAAGGACTGATGTCTCTCTCTCACACACACACACACACACACACACACTGTCTCTCTCTCACACACACACACACACACGCACTCTCTCTCTCTCACACACACACACACGCGCACACTCTCTCTCACACACACACACTATCTCACACTCTCTCACACTCTCTCACACACACACGCGCACTCTCTCTCACACACACACACTCTCTCACACTCTCTCACACACACACGTCTGTTGAGTACGTGGGTGCGAGGCTAACCCTGGTGTCGCTGTTCCAGGTCGGATGAGTTTAAGTTTGGCTGCACCTCCCTGAGGGTTCCTCCGGAGCTGCTGCACCAGCTACGCAACGACATCACCCTCTCCCCCAACGGCATCGCCTTCGTCAAGGTACAGCTGCCGCCTGGCTTCCTGTCCTTACGCAAGCTGCCTCCTGATTTCAAATCAAGGTCGCCGTCTTACAACTCCTGATTTGGAAGTAAATGTTGTTACATTGTGTGTGTGTGTGTGTGTGTTCGATGTGTGTGTGTGTGTGGGAGTCAGGTGGCTGAGCGGTGAGGGAATCGGGTTAGTAATCTGAAGGTTGCCAGTTCGGTTCCCGGCCGTGTCAAATGACGTTGTGTCCTTGGGCAAGGCACTTCACCCTACTTGCCTCGGGGAGAATGTCCCTGTACTTACTGTAAGTCGCTCTGGATAAGAGCGTCTGCTAAATGACTACATGTAAATGTGTGTAGCCGTCGGTGCGTAAGGGGGTGGTGCCCAGTATGCTGGAGGAGATCCTGAACACGAGGATCATGGTGAAACAAGCCATGAAGACCCACCGCCAGGACAAGGCCCTGCTCAGGCTTCTGCACGCCAGGCAGCTGGGCCTCAAGCTCATCGCCAACGTCACCTTCGGCTACACCGCCGCCAACTACTCTGGACGCATGCCCAGCGTGGAGGTGAGGTCCTGGGGAGTGGAGGTGTGGGGACCTGGGGGGGTGGAGGTGAGGTCCTGGGGGGTGGAGGTGAGGTCCTGGGGGGTGGAGGTGTGGGGACCTGGGGGGGTGGAGGTGAGGTCCTGGGGGGTGGAGGTGAGGTCCTGGGGGGTGGAGGTGAGGTCCTGGGGAGTGGAGGTGTGGGGACCTGGGGGGGTGGAGGTGAGGTCCTGGGGGGTGGAGGTGAGGTCCTGGGGGGTGGAGGTGAGGGGACCTGGGGGGTGGAGGTGAGGTCCTGGGGGGTGGAGGTGAGGGATCTTTGACCAAGGGTGATGTCTGACACAGGAAACATCCCACCCATCCTATCTGTCATGAGTCAACATCTCCATTTTCAGTACTTGTGTGAAGGCTCTGCCGTGTTGTCATGCTGCGTGTTTCTCAGGTCGGGGACAGCATCGTCCACAAAGCCCGGGAGACTCTGGAGAGAGCCATCAAGATGGTGAACGACACCAAGAAATGGGGAGCTCACGTTGTGTACGGGGACACTGACAGGTAGGGAGCGTGATGCTCGCCCTGAGACGAGGTGGCCCAGCTCTGCTCACCATCTCCCCCTGACCTCTGCTCACCATCTCCCCCTGACCTCTGCTCACCATCTCCCCCTGACCTCTGCTCACCATCTCCCCCTGACCTCTGCTCACCATCTCCCCCTGACCTCTGCTCACCATCTCCCCCTGACCTCTGCTCACCATCTCCCCCTGACCTCTGCTCACCATCTCCCCCTGACCTCTGCTCACCATCTCCCCCTGACCTCTGCTCACCATCTCCCCCTGACCTCTGCTCACCATCTCTCCCTGACCTCTGCTCACCATCTCCCCCTGACCTCTGCTCACCATCTCCCCCTGACCTCTGCTCACCATCTCCCCCTGACCTCTGCTCACCATCTCCCCCTGACCTCTGCTCACCATCTCTCCCTGACCTCTGCTCACCATCTCCCCCTGACCTCTGCTCACCATCTCCCCCTGACCTCTGCTCACCATCTCCCCCTGACCTCTGCTCACCATCTCTCCCTGACCTCTGCTCACCATCTCTCCCTGACCTCTGCTCACCATCTCCCCCTGACTTCTGCTCACCATCTCCCCCTGACCTCTGCTCACCATCTCCCTCTGACCTCTGCTCTGGTTCCTCCCCCTGACCTCTGCTCTGGTTCCTCCCCAGCATGTTTGTCCTGCTTAAAGGAGCCACCAAAGAGCAAGCCTTCAGGATCGGGAACGAGATCGCCGAGGCTGTGACTGCCACCAACCCCAAGCCGGTCAAGCTGAAGTTTGAGAAGGTAGTGAGCTGGGTACAGGGAGACAGCCTCACCGGGGTAGACCAGCGTAGTGAAGTGTGTCCTATTCATTCAGGACACACACACGCTCGATTGTTCACCGTGTGGATCAGATCACGTTGACATTTAAAGTGTGTGTGTGTGTGTACTTGACGGAATGCACACGTGTGTGTGTGTGTGTGTGTGTGTGTCTTTTCCTTTTTTCAATGGAGGCCAGTCTGAAAAAGATTGATAAGCGCTGCAGACTTACTCCCTACCCCCCCTCCTCCCCCAGGTGTACCTGCCCTGTGTGCTGCAGACTAAGAAGCGCTACGTGGGCTACATGTACGAGACTCTGGACCAGAAGGACCCCGTGTTCGACGCCAAGGGGATCGAAACCGTGCGGCGAGACGGATGTCCGGCCGTTTCCAAGGTAACGCCCTCCCGCCCAGCAGCCCTGCGCTCAGGCTCCTGTTCCCACGGCGATCAGAGGGAAGCGGGGGAAACCCGATCTTCCGTAACCGTCTAGACGGGAAGCGGAAACCCCTTCGCCCCTGTGTCCTAGTGTGACCTTTGACCCCCCCGACCCTTCCGCCCGTCTAGATCCTGGAGCGCTCCATCAAGCTGCTGTTTGAGACGCGGGACGTGAGCCAGGTGAAGCAGTACGTACAGCGTCAGTGTGTGAAGGTGCTGGAGGGCGGGGCCAGTATGCAGGACCTCACCTTCGCTAAGGAGTACAGGGGCAGTGGCTCGTACCGGCCTGGGGCCTGCGTCCCTGCTCTGGAGCTCAGCAGGTAAGCCAGCTCCCCCTCCAGCTCCCCCTCCAGCTCCCCTTCCAGCTCCCCCTCCAGCTCCCCCTCCAGCTCCCCTTCCAGCTCCCCTTCCAGCTCCCCCTCCAGCTCCCCCTCCTGCTCCCCCTCCAGCTCCCCTTCCAGCTCCCCCTCCAGCTCCCCCTCCAGCTCCCCCTCCAGCTCCCCCTCCAGCTCCCCTTCCAGCTCCCCTTCCAGCTCCCCCTCCAGCTCCCCTTCCAGCTCCCCCTCCAGCTCCCCCTCCAGCTCCCCTTCCAGCTCCCCTTCCAGCTCCCCCTCCAGCTCCCCCTCCAGCTCCCCCTCCAGCTCCCCCTCCAGCTCCCTCTCCAGCTCCCCTTCCAGCTCCCCCTCCAGCTCCCCCTCCAGCTCCCCCTCCAGCTCCCCCTCCAGCTCCCCTTCCAGCTCCCCCTCCAGCTCCCCCTCCAGCTCCCCCTCCAGCTCCCCTTCCAGCTCCCCTTCCAGCTCCCCTTCCAGCTCCCCCTCCAGCTCCCCCTCCAGCTCCCCTTCCAGCTCCCCCTCCAGCTCCCCTTCCAGCTCCCCCTCCAGCTCCCCCTCCAGCTCCCCTTCCAGCTCCCCTTCCAGCTCCCCTTCCAGCTCCCCCTCCAGCTCCCCCTCCAGCTCCCCTTCCAGCTCCCCCTCCAGCTCCCCCTCCAGCTCCCCTTCCAGCTCCCCCTCAGCTCCCCTTCCAGCTCCCCTTCCAGCTCCCCCTCCAGCTCCCCCTTCCAGCTCCCCTTCCAGCTCCCCCTCCAGCTCCCCCTCCAGCTCCCCTTCCAGCTCCCCCTCCAGCTCCCCTTCCAGCTCCCCCTCCAGCTCCCCCTCCAGCTCCCCTTCCAGCTCCCCTTCCAGCTCCCCTTCCAGCTCCCCCTCCAGCTCCCCTTCCAGCTCCCCCTCCAGCTCCCCTTCCAGCTCCCCCTCCAGCTCCCCCTCCAGCTCCCCTTCCAGCTCCCCTTCCAGCTCCCCCTCCAGCTCCCCCTCCAGCTCCCCTTCCAGCTCCCCTTCCAGCTCCCCCTCCAGCTCCCCTTCCAGCTCCCCCTCCAGCTCCCCTTCCAGCTCCCCTTCCAGCTCCCCCTCCAGCTCCCCCTTCCAGCTCCCCTTCCAGCTCCCCTTCCAGCTCCCCCTCCAGCTCCCCTTCCAGCTCCCCTTCCAGCTCCCCTTCCAGCTCCCCTTCCAGCTCCCCTTCCAGCTCCCCCTCCAGCTCCCCCTCCAGCTCCCCTTCCAGCTCCCCCTCCAGCTCCCCTTCCAGCTCCCCTTCCAGCTCCCCTTCCAGCTCCCCCTCCAGCTCCCCCTCCAGCTCCCCCTCCAGCTCCCCCTCCAGCTCCCCTTCCAGCTCCCCCTCCAGCTCCCCTTCCAGCTCCCCTTCCAGCTCCCCCTCCAGCTCCCCCTCCAGCTCCCCTTCCAGCTCCCCTTCCAGCTCCCCTTCCAGCTCCCCCTCCAGCTCCCCTTCCAGCTCCCCCTCCAGCTCCCCTTCCAGCTCCCCTTCCAGCTCCCCCTCCAGCTCCCCTTCCAGCTCCCCCTCCAGCTCCCCTTCCAGCTCCCCCTCCAGCTCCCCTTCCAGCTCCCCTTCCAGCTCCCCCTCCAGCTCCCCTTCCAGCTCCCCCTCCAGCTCCCCTTCCAGCTCCCCTTCCAGCTCCCCCTCCAGCTCCCCCTCCAGCTCCCCTTCCAGCTCCCCTTCCAGCTCCCCTTCCAGCTCCCCTTCCAGCTCCCCCTCCAGCTCCCCTTCCAGCTCCCCCTCCAGCTCCCCTTCCAGCTCCCCTTCCAGCTCCCCCTCCAGCTCCCCTTCCAGCTCCCCCTCCAGCTCCCCTTCCAGCTCCCCTTCCAGCTCCCCCTCCAGCTCCCCTTCCAGCTCCCCCTCCAGCTCCCCTTCCAGCTCCCCTTCCAGCTCCCCCTCCAGCTCCCCTTCCAGCTCCCCTTCCAGCTCCCCCTCCAGCTCCCCCTTCCAGCTCCCCTTCCAGCTCCCCCTCCAGCTCCCCCTCCAGCTCCCCCTTCCAGCTCCCCCTCCAGCTCCCCCTCCACACTGGTGTGTGTGTGTGTGTGTGTGTGCGTTATATTATATATATATCTTTTTTTTATTATTATTATTCTTTTGTCCACCTTTTTTTGTGTGTGTGTGTGTCTTTGGCTTGGTCTTTGTGTGTGTGTGTTTCACTGTGTGTCTTTGGTGTGGCTGTTTTGTGTGTGTGTTCCCAGGTGTGTGTCTGTGTAATGTGGCTGTGTGCTAGACCTCCCCCTCCACTGGCAGTGTGCTGTGTAGTACCACTCACTGATTCCCCACAATGCCCGTTGCCTGCCTGCTCTACTACAGCCTGCTCTGTGTACACTGTACCTGAGACAGTTGCCTAGCAACCCATTCCCTAATGAGTGGAGAAATCAGATTTCAAAGACATGGTTAAAAGGGGACCCAATATTCGGCATGATTCATGAGAAATATGACAATTTATTACGGTCATGTGTGCACATTTAAATAAAGGTTTATTTTGTTTCGTTTTTTGCGTTTGTAGGCACACAAACAGCACACAATACACATACTGGTGATGCGTGTAGGTTTTTGCGTATTGGAATACAGTTGAGAAAAACAAGATTGAAAATTTATGAATTTTGGCCTCTCCCTCCCTCCCCCCTTACCCCCCTCCTCTCCCTCCCTCCCTCCCTCCCTCCCCCCTTACCTCCCTCCCTCTCCTCCCTGCCCCCTTACGTCTCCCCCCTCCCTCCCTCCTCCCTCCCCCCTTACCTCCCTCTCCCTCCCGCCTTACCTCCCTCTCCCTCCGTCCCCCCCTCCCTCCCTCCCCTAGGCGTATGATGGCATACGACCGGCGTCTGGAGCCGCGTGTGGGAGAGAGGGTTCCCTACGTGGTGGTGTACGGGACGCCGGGCGTGCCCCTCATCCAACTGGTCCGGCGCCCCCTGGAGGTGCTGCAGGACAGCAGCCTGCGCCTCAACGCCACCTACTACATCACCAAGCAGATCCTGCCCCCGCTGGCCCGCATCTTCCAGCTCATCGGCGTGGACGTGCCCAGCTGGTACCAGGAGCTGCCCAAGGTTAGGCCTCAGGGAGCGGGGAGGGACACCTCCTTCCCAACACAGAACCATCGGCTATCACTGGTGGTTGTCTTGAAAGACTGATGAAGCGATTTGTTTATTTCTTGTGGGAATGAGAGATCTGATATCGGATGCACCCTGCCCCTTCTGAGCCTCACGTTACTGATTTTATCAGTCAGTTGGGAGCCGAGATGAAAATCTAAACTGCTTTGTCCAGATTTTTTGTACAAGACAGAAACAAGTCATCTAGGGGAAGGGAAAATGCATGGCTGCACATTAGGAATCAAATCAGACCTATCTCCAGTTGCGGTGGTAGTAGTCATTGTTAGACACATAACCAGGTCTTTGTGATGCGGTGCAGTTGCCACCTGGTGGTCATTTTTAGGAAAGCCTCACACAACTGCCTTTGCCTGATGGAAGTGTGTTTCCTGTGTGTGTGTGTCCTGTGGGTGTGTGTGTGTGTGTGTCCTGTGGGTGTGTCTGTGTGTCCTGTGTGTGTGTGTCCTGTGTGTGTGTGTGTCTCCAGGTCCAGAAGGCCTCCTGCTCCACAGTGTGTGTCGGGGACGAGGCGGGGAGGAAGGGCACCATCTCTCACTACTTCACCACGCTGCACTGCCCCGTGTGTGACCAGCTCACCCAGCTGGGTGTGTGCGCCCGCTGCCGGGGCCAGCCTCAACGCGTCGCTGTCACCCTCCACCAGGACATGCAGCTGTGGGAGCGCCAGCAGGACCAGCTGCTGAAGGTGAGGGACACTGGGGGACAGAGAGGGGGGGCTGAAGGTGAGGGACACTGGGGGACAGAGAGGGGGGGCTGAAGGTGAGGGACACTGGGGGACAGAGAGGGGGGGCTGAAGGTGAGGGACACTGGGGGACAGAGAGGGGGGGCTGAAGGTGAGGGACACTGGGGGACAGAGAGGGGGGGCTGAAGGTGAGGGACACTGGGGGACAGAGAGGGGGGGCTGAAGGTGAGGGACACTGGGGGACAGAGAGGGGGGGCTGAAGGTGAGGGACACTGGGGGACAGAGAGGGGGGGCTGAAGGTGAGGGACACTGGGGGACAGAGAGGGGGGGCTGAAGGTGAGGGACACTGGGGGACAGAGAGGGGGGGCTGTAATGAGGTCAGCACTGATGGGAATGCTGGCACCCCCCACAGGCACCTTTTTATACCTCTGGCTTTGTGTTTCAGTTTTGTCCGAGGGCAGCCCGAGTACAGATTGCAAATAAATTGTTACAGTCTGTGTGTGTGTGTGTGTATCTGTATATTGTATTTCCACCGCTTGCTAAAGCCAACTAGCGTCTGTATGTGTCTCCAGATCTGTCGTAACTGCAGTGGCAGTGCAGAGAGAAAGGTTCCGTGCGCCTCCCTGGACTGTCCCGTTCTCTACAAGCTGTCTCGGGTCAACCGACAGCTGTCCAAGGCCCCCTACCTCCGCCAGCTCCTGGAGCAGTTCTGAACAGCCCCTGGCGCCGCGCGGCGCCGCCCTGGTGCTAAACGCTGCCTCGCTCAGCTCAGTGTTAGCGTGGGGTTTCTGTTAGCGTGTCGGCGCTTTGATTGAACCCTGTTGTGTTTTCATTCGGTCCTGTTGTTGGTCATTGTTTATTCTACAAATATTCCTGCGTGTCCAGACTGGCTGTTTGGGCCTCCCCTCCCCTGTGTGGGCCTCCTCTGTGTGGGCCTCCTCTGTGTGGGCCTCCTCTGTGTGGGCCTCCCCTGTGTGGGCCTCCTCTGTGTGGGCCTCCCCTGTGTGTGGGCCTCCCCTGTGTGGGGGCTCCCCTGTGTGGGGGCTCCCCTGTGTGGGGGCTCCCCTGTGTGGGCCTCCTCTGTGTGGGCCTCCTCTGTGTGGGCCTCCTCTGTGTGGGCCTCCTCTGTGTGGGCCTCCTCTGTGTGGGCCTCCTCTGTGTGTGGGCCTCCCCTGTGTGGGCCTCCTCTGTGTGGGGGCCTCCTCTGTGTGGGGGCCTCCCCTGTGTGGGGGCTCCCCTGTGTGGGGGCTCCCCTGTGTGGGCCTCCTCTGTGTGGGGGCCTCCCCTGTGTGGGCCTCCTCTGTGTGGGGGCTCCCCTGTGTGGGGGCCTCCCCTGTGTGGGGGCTCCCCTGTGTGGGGGCCTCCCCTGTGTGGGGGCTCCCCTGGGGGGCCTCCCCTGTGGGGGCCTCCTCTGGGGGTCTCCTCCAAGGGTTGGTGTTTTAGTTCTCATTCACTGCCGTCTTCATTAGCTGCTATTGGTTTTGAGTGAAGCTGATGTCTTCAGATGATGTGTGTGGAGGTCGTCTTGTCTGTGTCATCTGCCATTATCTGCAGCCTGATCAAATACTAAGACTGCGCTGTAGCAGTTTCTAAAAACGCAAGACTTGAAAGTCTGAATGTCGTTTGATGAGATCCTAGCAATTCTGGATGAAACGAACCACTGATTGACTCGATTTCTTTTTTTTATATCAAATACACTCTTTTGTAAATAGTGACTGTACAGCAGAGTTCTCCCTGTGTATGAGCAGTGGAGAGTTGAAATCAAGTTATCCTAATGCATTCTGTTTCAGGGTGCCATACATTTCTAGATTGGTTTGTTTCAGCCTTGATTGTATTTCTGTCTGTTGAGGCAGAAGAGTCCTTTCATCCTACGGCATCGACAGCAGCCATTAGAGAGAAGATGCAGAGGATTCATTTTAGTTTTCACTTCTGGGACTGTTGCAATACTGTGTGATAATTTATGGCAAGGATATATTTTATTTCATTGTGCATATTGTTTTGTATACATCTTTCAGTTTTAGTTTCTTCTAACACTGTTACCCAAAATCTACTCACCTACTATTTCTCACTCAACTGTAAACAGGATATGTGTATTTGTACAAATGTAAAATAGATGGAGTTGTTTTTTGTTTGTTTTTAATGGACATTTCTGTGGGTGAAGGTTTGAGATTGATATAATAAAACTCAATGTATCAAAATGCAAGTATGAATCAATTTGTTTTTTCTCACTCAAGATCCAAAGGTTTTAATTTATTGAAAAAGAAGATAATCATGTCTGAATGGAAGTACAGCAACACATTTCATCACAATGCATTACATAGAAAACATTAGAAAATATATTTTTATTTTCTATTTTAAAAAAAAAGTGGAAAAACAAATATCCATGCCACACCAGGTCTTGAACTCAAATGCACTAATTTGTTTGAAACAAAAAGTGAAAAGGAAAATGTCTTCAAGTTTTAACACGGTATTGCTATTATTTTATATAATTCATTTGTGTTTACGAAATCAATTTTCAAGTCTGCAAAATGTACAGCCAAAGAACTGTGTAAGGCTGCGTTAGATGACCCACAGCCCAAAGGATCAAATATAATTTCAGTAACAACATTCAGTGCATGAGAGAGGACGGAACAAACAAGGAAAGCTAAGGATACAATGAAATCACACACGATTGCCAAGTACATCGTGTTTATAGACATGTTTCTCCGTAGACGTAGCTAGCCTAGGACACAGTAGCATCTTCACAGCACTCAGGTTCACCGGGGGGAGTCACCACCTTGCGAGGTCTTAGTCTCTCTTCTCTCTTTCCAGAGAGAGCAGTAGTTTCCTTCTGGGTGATTCCCCCAGAAGGGGAAGGTGGTCTGAGAACCTGCCAGAGTGTTGAGGGGACTGGGTTTTGGAGAGCGCCGAGGGGAAGAGGGGGCTGGTGTCCCCTGACAGCCCAGCAGCCACGTCGGGGGGCGAGGAGAACGGCTTCTTAGGAGAGTTCAGAAGACCTGCGTCGTCCATCTCTATCACCTCGAAGTCTGCGTCGTTCCACTGGTCGGCCTCGTCCTCCTGCTCCTCCTCCTCGTCGGCTCTCGAGTCGAGCAACGCTTGTCTATCCTCCCCGTCGTCGGGCTCCGGACACCCCCTGACGTTGGGTCTCCGACTCGGACCGCTGGGCGTGCTGGCTAACTTGTACATGACCGGGAAGAGGATGGAGGTGATGGTGGAGGTGAGCAGAACCAGGTACATGAGCAGGGGGTGATCCCCCGTGATCCTCCCCAGGAGGAAGCCCAGGAGAGCAGGCAGCACCATCTCCCCCAGGGCCGCGCCCACCACAAACACGGCGGCCGAGCGGCCAGTCACTGTGGTGTACTGCTCCACCCAGGAGATCCCACTTGGGAAGGTGGTGGACATGGAGATGCCGTAAAGCCCTGTGCAGATCCAGAGGACCAGCTGCACGTTGTTGAAGAATGTGAGTAGCAGGGAGGACAGCATGCAGCCCAACAGACTCAGCAGGATCATAGTGCCTGGGTGCATGCAGGTAGCAAAGAAGATAGCCAGGCCCCGGCCAGCTGCAAACATCCCCCAGAATAAAGAGTTAAGGCCTGCGGCCTGAGACTGCTCCATGTGGGCGTAATCCTTGGCGAAGGTGAAGATGAAGGAGCCGTAGGCCACCTCGGCTCCAACGTACCAGAAGAAGAACCAGAAGAGCATGATGATGAGAGCGTTGTGGCTCTTGGACACCTGAGGCTTAGCTGCTTGCGTCTGGAGCGTGTCACGAGAAGGTGAGCAGCAGGTGTAGATGAAGAAGAAGAGGAGGGAGACCAGGAAGAGGAAGGAGCCGATCACGACGTAGGCCCACATGGATCGGAGGGTGACGGTCCAGCTTTGGATCACGGAGAGAAGCGCTGTGGAGAGGGAGGCTTCGGAGACCAGGTCGGTTACGGGTGGGGAGGTTACCATGGCTACCGCGCTGATGTTTTTGTGCGGGACCAGGTCGGTTCCGAAAATCAGCTTAGCGATGATGGGCGAAGCGAAAGCCCCAACAGCGAAGCTGAAGTGGAGAGCTTGCATGTGGGGTCCAGCTTGCTTACGCCACGTGTTCAGGATGAGGACATTCCCACCTGTCAGAGAGAAAAGCAAAACCACTCTTTAACTGACAACAATCACCACAAACACTGTTATTTACAACAAGCTGTTTAATGTTCTTACCCGTGTCTAAAATACCCATAGTAGCTCCGATACCGGACATCATGACAGTGAGAATAGCAGCCTTCTTACAGAAGGGGATGGCACACATCCCTAACGCTGTGACCAACATGGAGAATCCTGAATGGGAAAACAAAGGATTATAATAAAACCCTTTGTATCATGTGCTTTTCATTTCCTCAAAGCACTACAAGATTGAATAAACACATCACATACCACAAACATGCCAACAAGCTGAAAAGATTAAACACAAAAGAACTAACATACAGCAGTAATCACGTATGCCATGCCACACACATATATTAAACTGTACGGGGTTCAAGTTGGTACATTTACCACAAGGGTCTCTAGATATATTATAGTCTTACCCAACATCAAATGAGGGTTCAAGTGGTCAAAGAGAATCCCTCCAAATAATGAGCCACCAATGTACCCTGAAGCACGGCCTACAAAAATGTAGGAGATGTTACTGATGTCCTGGTTGACGTTGATGGCAAGGTCCTCAAAGGTGGGGCCCACAACAGAAATGCTCATGCCCTGGAACAGACCAGTAATCAGGAAAACAGAGGAACAATGTTTATGAAGATATATTTTCGTATTCAATTGGTCCCATGTATTTTCTTGAGAAAAAAAGTAGGGACCCATGTATTTTATGGTTTGACATTTTATAAGCTATATGTCATTAAAAGTGTATTATATATCATTCCACCAGAGCTGAGACCCATGAACTTGTAGAGCCAGTTATACTGGTAGTAACAGGATGCAAGTCCTGCACAGCCACGATGTAGATGGCAAATAAGAAATAAATGATAGCCAAACACATGAACAGACATGGACAACTACAGAACAGTGTATGTATCAATTACCAACCTGTGTAAAAGAGGATATACTTCCTAAACATCGGAGAACGTGCTTTCAGAATTTGATACGCACAGAGACAGAACATGTGTTCGACACATCAAATAGCCTTCGACTGCGTCAATAAAACTGACAACGTGATGGCTACTGTAAATGAAAGACGTACGATCTGGATTCATATTTACCAGTCCAAGGAAGGATGTACACAGCGCCAAGGTAACCATCCAGCGTCTGCAATTTCCCAAAGAACCGTCGCTGCCAGCTCCGTCAATAATTTCGACTCCATCGAAACCTTGGTTTTTCCTCCGCTTCCCTGCTTTTAGAACACTCTTCAGACCCCGCCGAATGTCTTTCCTCTTGTCAAAAAGAGTATCTTCCTGGTCGTCGTTTTCATCCTCATCTGTCATTCTAGCAAAACGTACATGCTTCTTTTTGACAACGGGCTTTCGGGAGGCCGAGGCCGACATACCTGTCAAATTACGGCTAACGCTGGACAGGTCGGCGAAGTAGCCTCAACAAATTTGTGCAACTCACTGTGGTGTATACTTCGTGAATGGCACCTCAAAACGACCGTGCTGAAGACCGTGCTTATTCATTCATTCTATCCATCCATCCTAGAAGGTCGGATAGCAAGAGAGGAGAGCCTCTGCTAATGGTAAAGATTCTCCATATGTCAAGCGTATAATGATGAGGCGCTCAGCTGACGACGCGTCAATTTGCAGGAAGTAGTCATAGGATTGAGATTGCCAGAACAGCGACCTCTGGCGTCCTCGAAAATATTGATTTGGGGACAATGACATGACTGGATAGCTGGCTAGTCTAGTTGTTAAACATAGGCTACTGTCAAGTTATATTTACTGTTTTGAGAATATGTCAACTTTGATGCGATCATATCACATTCCAAACACAGAAAATAACACACATGATGGTAGGACAGACCCTTTGCTTGTTAGGATGTTTTGGATGAAATGACCAAAGGGTTTAGCATGTGTGTTTTGGTGGAAATGACCATAGGGGTTAGCATGTGTGTTTTGGTGAAAATGACCAAAGGGGTTAGCATGTGTGTTTTGGATCAAATGACCAAAGGGGTTAGCATGTGTGTTTTGGTGGAAATGACCAAAGGGGTTAGCATGTGTGTTTTGGTGGAAATGACCAAAGGGGTTAGCATGTGTGTTTTGGATCAAATGACCAAAGGGTTTAGAATGTGTGTTTTGGATCAAATGACCAGAGGGGTTAGCATGTGTGTTTTGGATTAAATTACCAAAGGGTTTAGCATGTGTGTTTTGGATAAAATGACCAAAGGGGTTAGTATGTTTGTTTTGGATTAAATGACCAAAGGGTTTAGCATGTGTGTTTTGGATGAAATGACCAAAGTGGTTAGCATGTGTGTTTTGGATAAAATTACCAAAGGGGTTAGCATGTGTGTTTTGGTGGAAATGACCAAAGGGGTTAGCATGTGTGTTTTGGTGGAAATGACCAAAGGGGTTAGCATGTGTGTTTTGGATGAAATGACCAAAGGGGTTAGCATGTGTGTTTTGGATGAAATGACCAAAGTGGTTAGCATGTGTGTTTTGGATAAAATTACCAAAGGGGTTAGCATGTGTGTTTTGGTGGAAATGACCAAAGTGGTTAGCATGTGTGTTTTGGTGGAAATGACCAAAGTGGTTAGCATGTGTGTTTTGGTGGAAATGACCAAAGGGGTTGGCATGTGTGTTTTGGATAAAATGACCAAAGGGGTTGGCATGTGTGTTTTGGATTAAATGACACTTCGTCGGGAATCATCCCTTAGCCTATATACATTTAGTCATTTAGCAGACGCTCTTATCCAGAGCGACTTACAGTAAGTACAGGGATTCCCCCAAGGCAAGTAGGGTGAAGTGCCTTGCCCAAGGACACAACGTCAATTGGCACGGCCGGGAATTGAACTGGCAACCTTCTGATTACTAGCCCGACTCCCTCACCACTCAGCCATCTGACTCCCTTATATAATGTTCAAGGTCAAGATTTAGTCAAAGACTACATGCTTTCACGTTGCCCTAGTGGCCTATGAGTAGCTTATCATTGTCTCCAATGTACAGTGTAGCCTACCATTATTTCAAATACACCGAATGGCACAACCAAAATCGACAGAAGAAACAACATAATATAAAACTATGTCCTCTTTATTTAAGTCTTCAAGAAAAGTTCTGAAACAATTACACAAATCAGTGGATTGTATGGCATAAAAAAAATATGTTTAATTGAGAATTTACAGTACCTGAGGAATTCAGCGTTGAATAGCGCAACTGGGTGTAGATGTAGTAGATTTAAATGTTGTAAAAAATGTACAATTAAGATCAAAACAGTTTTCTTATCATTTAGCCACAGTGGATAGTGGAAGAATAGTTGCTGCATACAAAGTCCAATGTCCAGAGTTTGAATTGCAGTTAAAACACATAATCGACTTGTTCCAGACTTTTTCATTTGTACGATAGAAAACAATTATAAAAATTTTAGGATGCAGATGCAAAAATAAAAGACTAAATAAACAAGTACTTCATACCAATAACTGAACATGGACAAAATACAATTTGCTGGTATTACATTTACATTACATTTAGCAGACGCTCTTACCCAGAGTGACTTACAGTAAGTAAGGGACATTCCCCCCGAGGCAAGTAGGGTGAAGTGCCTTGACCAAGGACACAACGTAATTTGGCACGGCTGGGAATCGAACTTGCAACCTTCAGATTACTAGCCCGATTCCCTAACCGCTCAGCCACCTGACTCCCTATTACAGACGCTCTCTCTTTGGAGCAGGTTGGCACAATGGGAACATCCCATTTTCTTATGGTACATCCCATTTTCTTATGGTACATCCCATTTTCTTATGGTACATCCCATTTTCTTATGGTACATCCCATTTTCATGTCGACGGGGGAAAACACACCTGACAGGAAGATTAATAGCAATCAAACCTATATGGCACCTTCATATATTAAGGAAGAATTAAGAAAGAAAAGGAATGAAAGCACTGCACAAATTCAGAGGATGTAATTTTTTATTAAATGAACAGTATGCTCCAGTCAACACCAAATAATGAAGACGTAATCTATCCCATAATAGTCTTCCACAAGATCTCACTCTTTATATTTGGATAGTCTCCACCTTCTTCAAAGACAACTTGGATAGACAGAGACACTGCAAAGACATAAGATAAAATGTCAGTCTGCATGACAATTTGACATAGATCATATACAGTATAGCAAGTTTGTCTTGACTGACCAACTTACATGCTGAGAAAAAATTGTATTTGGAAATTTTGCCAAAGGTTAACTACATGTTTAGTGGTCAAAGGGATTGTCAGGTCAAAGTCTAGGATCCGTCATCTGTCTAAGAATTTAAAAAAAAATGTTTTTCAATGATTGCTGAAAACCAGGCGACTCTGCTTTTTGTATCATCTATATGCAATTTAGTTAAGGGATCCTTGAGTGCTCGAATGTTTTAGTGTATGAATAACCAGCAATCCAAAGAGTACATAAAAACATTGTCCATTTTGCGTTTAATAGTTTGAATACTATCATATGCTGTGAGCACATACCCTCTACATCATAGGAAAAGAAACACGATACAACATTAGAATACCTAAAATGAACTTTGAAATGAGAAAAACAGACTGATCTCATTGTCAATGGTTAACTTAATTTAATGGTCTGGTGTATCACTGATTAATGAAAATATGGTGGAGATGATGATTGTAAGATATCGGTAAATCATTTCATTGGTTTAGACAATGTGTGGTGAACAAAATACTGCCTACCTTAAAGTCTAATCACAATATTCAGACTTTCATGTAAATATATGTATTACTTCTTACAAATCGTTTTCACGGTACTTTGAAAATCTTACAATGTGCTGACAAAATCGTGTTTGCAAAAAAGACAATGGCACTGACGCTAAACACTGCCCAGAATTCTGTTCTTGGTCACTTCTACATAGATCTACAAAACATCAAAGATAGATCACTTCTGGGACTGTTAATACTGTGTTATAATTGTTTACGACAAGAGCCAATGCATTTAAATTGACCTGTTGTGTAATTCCACTGGTAGGCCTCATCTTTCTTCTCTTCTTCATCCGGCCCCTGAGTCTAGCTGTGCTTGGCAGTAGTCATTCTCAGCCTGCGTCTGGCTCTTGACACTGGGTTTTCTGCTTGAGCCAGTGGCCAACTTGTACATGATGGGAAAGAGGATGGCGGTGATGATGGCTGTGACCAGGGTCAGGTACATGAGCAGGGGATAATCCCGGATGTTCGTCCCCAGGAGGAAGCCCAGGAGAGCAGGCAGCACCATCTCCCCCAGGGCACCGCCCACCACAAACACGGCGGCCGAGCGGCCAGTCACTGTGGTGTACTGCTCCACCCAGGAGATCCCACTGGGGAAGGTGGTGGACATGGAGATGCCGTAAAGCCCTGTGC
Organism: Osmerus eperlanus; assembly: GCF_963692335.1. Lineage (NCBI taxonomy): Eukaryota > Metazoa > Chordata > Actinopteri > Osmeriformes > Osmeridae > Osmerus > Osmerus eperlanus. Next base: position 2,629,554 of record NC_085025.1, read on the forward strand.
AGATCCAGAGGACCAGCTGCACGTTGTTGAAGAATGTGAGTAGCAGGGAGGACAGCATGCAGCCCAACAGACTCAGCAGGATCATAGTGCCTGGGTGCATGCAGGTAGCAAAGAAGATAGCCAGGCCCCGGCCAGCTGCAAACATCCCCCAGAATAAAGAGTTAAGGCCTGCGGCCTGAGACTGCTCCATGTGGGCGTAATCCTTGGCGAAGGTGAAGATGAAGGAGCCGTAGGCCACCTCGGCTCCAACGTACCAGAAGAAGAACCAGAAGAGCATGATGATGAGAGCGTTGTGGCTCTTGGACACCTGAGGCTTAGCTGCTTGCGTCTGGAGCGTGTCACGAGACATGGTGCTCCGGCAGTACATAGTAAAGAAGAGGAGGGAGACCAGGAAGATGAAGAACCCAATCACAACATAGGACCACAAGGATTTGAGGTCGGTGGTCCATCTTTGGGTTTCGTAAAGAAAGTTCAAGGGGGCTTCGGAGACCCGGTCAGTTAAGGGTGGGGAGGTTACCATGGCTACTGTGCTGATGTTTCTGTCAGGGATCCGATCTGTTCCGAAAATCAGCTTAGCGATGATGGGCGAAGCGAAAGCTCCAACAGCGAAGCTGAAGTGGAATGCTTGCATGTGAGGTCCAGCTTGCTTACGCCATGTGTTCAGGATGAGGACATTCCCACCTGTCAGAGAGAAAAGCAAAACCACTCTTTAACTGACAACAATCACCACAAACACTGTTATTTACAACAAGCTGTTTAATGTTCTTACCCGTGTCTAAAATACCCATAGTAGCTCCGATACCACACATCATGATAGTGAGAATAGCAGCCTTCTTACAGAAGGGGATGGCACACGTGCCAATTCCTGTGACCAACATGGATAATCCTGGAGGGAAAAGCACAGGAAACGATGAACACTGTTTCCAGTAAAAATGTCCTCCATGTTGGGATGGTTGTTGTTGCACCACGGACTGTATTCGGTGTGACACCGGTCGAGCTTCCCCGGCCTTTAGCATATGTGTTATGTACATTTACATTTAGTCATTTAGCAGACGCTCTTATCCAGAGCGACTTACAGTAAGTACAGGGACATTCCCCCGAGGCAAGTAGGGTGAAGTGCCTTGCCCAAGGACACAACTTCATTTGGCACGGCCGGGAATCGAACTGGCAATCTTCAGATTACTAGCCCGATTCCCTAACCGCTCGGCCACCTGACTCCCAAGCAAGTGTATGCAACTAGATCTGTGTTAACCGTCCTTTCTATATGAAACGATGGACAAATGACACACTCCAGTCACCAATGTTAAAAAAAGGAGGCTTCTCTAAAGTCAATACAGAAAAGTCTTAAATAGCAATACCATGTCACACACTGTTGTGTAGATTAAACTGTTCAGGGTTAGGGTCAGTGGGTGTGATTCTACAACAGGGGTTTCTAGATATTATAGTCTCACCCAGCAGCAAATGAGGGTTTAAGTATTCAAAGAGAATCCCTCCAAATAACGAGCCACCACAGTACCCAGCAGCACGGCCTACAAAAATGTAGGAGATGTTACTGATGTCCTGGTTGACGTTGATGGCAAGGTCCTCAAAGGTGGGGCCCACAACAGAAATGCTCATGCCCTGGAACAGACCACATAGAAAACGTCAGGTAAAACACAGTCTTCAGGTAGGCAGAGGGATACAGCTATGAATACGTACGTGGTCACGTACTCGTGTATCGCTCCAATAACTTAATTATTTAAAGAGGAGGCAACTGATTTTACATTTCCTTACATGAGCATGTCTTATCCTTCCACTGGCTAAATCAATAAGAGAGACGTGAAGATTGCTGTTTTACGGGTGAAAGATATACGATGTCAAGATGTTGATGGATGAGCGGTTAGGGAGTCGGGCTAGTAATCAGAAGGTCGCTGGTTCGATTCCTGGCCCTGTCAAATGACGTTGTGTCCTTGGGCAAGGCACTTCACCCTACTTGCCTCGGGGGAATGTCCCTGTACTTACTGTAAGTCGCTCTGGATAAGAGCGTCTGCTAAATGCCTCAATGTAAATGTAAGCTATTTACCAGTCCCAGAGAGGACAAACAGAGCGCCAATGTGACCATCCAGCGGCTGCAGGTTCCCGAAGAACTGTCGTTTGCTGCTCCGTTTTTAACTTCGACCGCCTCAAACGCTGGGTTCAAACTACTATTACTTGCGTTCTGAACATTTTTCTTGTCTTTCCCCTTGTCATCTTCCTCTTTGTCGTTGTTAGCATCTACATCCTTAATTTCTTCATCATCGATGTTTACGGGCTGTCGAGCAATTGAGACAGACATACCTGTCAAATTATGCCTGACGCTGGCTTCGTGCAATTTAGCGTGGTGTTGCTTTAGCACCGTGTAATATCCCGTTTCAAAGATCCCTTTGATTTAGTCACTTATTAATCCGCTCCTTCCTCCAGTCGGTCGGAATAGGAGGAGATCGAGTCGACACTTCATGTTGTCTTTGATTTCATTTCAATTTAATGTTTTTGTTTTTGTTTTGACATAAATCTGCACGGTCTACATTTGGGGATTACAATGCAAATAGAGCTCAATTAAATCTTGGTTCCGTAGATCATCCTTGATATTTCAAGAACAGGTTCAATTAAGTGATTAGTACACACATTTGCGAGAAACAAGCTACGAAGGCCTTATAGCAACCTCTCCATACACATTCGAGATGAAGTAAAGATATGGATGGTCAAAGGCTATGAAAAATGTGTAAGCATTTGAAGTTCATACGTGCAGATTTAGCGCCATTGAGAAATGGAAGAAATATGGAAGCGCCTAGATTATTACTAGAGCGGTCTACGTAATAACCTGCAGCGTCCAAAACTAGTTTCTCTCTCTGCAGCTCTGCACTGTTGATAATGTGATCAGCAGATGCAGCGTCAGTTTACAGCACCAGTCAGATGTTTGAGACTCGCGAAAAGGGCGACCTCTAGTGCCATAGACAGGGCAAAAACTTACATTTCCATGTACTGTGGTCACACACTGTGGTCACACTCATACCCCTGGTCTTAACATGACGCAGTGTTATGTAATTAAGCAATATAATAGGAGAGGGTGCGTTACTACTCTTGTGTTACTCTTCAATTTATCCAGCATTTTTCTCTAGACCTGCCTGTTTGTTACCTTGCGTGACTGATTTTCTTGATAGATTTTTCTGGTATCAATACTTTACTTCACTATACATTTTCTGGCAACTTCTTACATTCAATCCAAAAAAATGCACACAAATATCTGTACTTTCTATTTCTTACATTTTCAAACCAGGCTTGTTTCTTTAGTTTAAATCTTTAGGCTATTTGGTGGTATGATCAATATAATTTCTTGTAATTCTTTTTTTTTAAATTTCCTGGCTATCACGCACAACAAGTTTAATGCATAAATGAATTTTAATACATATTGCACAGCAAATGTTGTAAATTATTTTGTTAACCCAATAAAAACAACTAGACAAAGGACTGATGAGTCGGGAACACAACCTCGCTTTTTACTTAGTTAAAAATAATATTTAATTTCTGTTGTATTTTGCACTACATTGCACATAGCACTGTGGTACATTGCATATTATTAAATCAAAAACAAGAATTTGATAGCAAAATATTGAACTGTTAACACAAGCCTATAAGGAGAAAAATAAAAACTACAAGCAAATCCATTTTGGCACAAACTAGAAACAAAAACACAACAAAATTGGGATTTAAGCAGCAATTTTGAGTATTTTCTAACAGCATACACACATTTGTGTAAGTGTCATTTAGTTAGAACATCATTTCAAAAACATTTAATTACATTTGTATAAAGCAATATTTTGGATAATGTGTAGCCTTATCTAAAACCAACTTGAGCAGCCACATTATGACACTATATGCAGATTATTTTGGTCTTCAGCCCCGTAGTAAAATCGAACATGCATAGACTAATATTTTGTCTCTCGCATATACTGAGACATTCCCAAAAAGTGACGTCTTTGGATGTCAAAAAAATGATATTCAAGTAATGATTTCTGAAACAACTAGTTTAAAACAATTTGTAGGGAGTATGGCAAAGAAGTCTTTTCATCAACCTCAGAGGTACAAATTCTGTAAAAGATATATATAAAAGAATAAATGCATGGAAGGAATTAAATGTGCTAAACTAAACTAAGCAGTATGATTTGGTGAATGCCAAACAATCAGACCCCCCCCCCACCACCACCATCACCACCTCCCCAACACTTTTGTGTAACCTAATTCCATAATATTAAACTAAAACATAATCTAGGGTATTTCATTGGTAAGATAGAGCTATATTCAATTGTAAGCTTTCTTATCAGAACTATTTGCTTTCCACAGTTCACAAAAAATTGCTTTAGTTCCACTCAAATATAAACAGCACCACACCTAAGAAAGGCAAACAGTGAAGTTGGCAAGGCTGACAGACTCTTTCACAAGGTCTAAATTGTTACATTTTGGATTGTCTCTGCATGAAATACTATGATGGAAAACATAATGGTCAAGTTTCCTAATGGTTTGCACATTAAAGCTTTTAATTCTACAATAGCTGTTGCTGTAGGACAAAATACCAGAAATCTTCATTACATTTGAGGTAGACAAAGTCGTGTCTTGAAACATCACTGACCCACTGGTGTTTTATGGTGGAGCCTTGTGTTTAGCAATTTTGCCAGACTTTTGACATGTTTAGTGGTTTGTCGGATTGTCAGGTCTTTACAGTTGAGTTTTTGTAAATAACACTTAGTTTTTTAAATTTTATTTCTGAAATGCAAGTGACCATTTCCCAAATGTTCTAGCTGGTTTGGTTACGTGAATTGTGGATACAAATACACATTAAATCATGTAAGTTGGCCATCTACAAGGGCACTTTCAAAATACTTTCCCAATCTGCCTTCAATATATTGAATACTATTATAAACTTTGGGCAGATAACCACTAATTATGGCATGACATTATCTAAACATTCTAGAAAAAATAAATACAAAATATGAAAAATACGAGAATTAAAATAAACATTTATCTAAAAGATACCAACTGACTGAGCACATAGTCACTTGTTAACTTGACTTAATCTGTATCCACATTTGTAAATACTTAATTGATATATGGTGGAAACTATATACTTGTATATAAAATTCATTCATTGGTTTAGACTAATATGGGGGGAAGAAATACTGCCAACCTTAAAGGTAAAATCACAATAATCATTCATACATGTAAAAGCATAAAAATTACTTCCTACAAATCCATTTATGTTGATCCTTCACTTTTCAAGATTCTGTCCTGTTTTGGCAAAATCGTGTTTACAAACATGACAATGGCAATGACACTAAACACTGCCTAGCATTCTTAGGCACTGTCAGTGGTCATTTCTACATAAATTAATGATGAATAATCAACAAACAATTCAAAAATAAGATGAATCCAGCCTACAGAGAAGTCTGACTTATGTTCAGACAAAAGCCTTGAGATGTTGACATTTCTGATCGCATTGGTTGGATGGAATCAGTTGTGCTTAAAGCTGCTTCCTTGTGGTGTTCAAGCACCTTTGAAATAAGACAATCGTGAAATCCTTCTACAAAAGACCACCAACCTATCATTTCGTAAAGCACTTCTTTGAAGTGACGTTAATATTTTTCATTAAAATATTACAAAAAAAATCCTCAAGCATTCATTTGGCATGTAGTAAGACGTATAAAAACCAACAGGCCATTCTATGAAAAAATAAAATTTCATTGGACATTCATGGACCGATAAATGATTCCCTGTTTAAATTACAATTCATGTCAAATGCATCATCTAGTCTTGGTCAGACAAATGTCAGTTTTTCATAAAACATTTTTTTTTTTCTCCCAATAGTCTAAATGGCCTTCACAGAATATAACTAAATTCCCAACAGAAGCCAATAAAAAATGGGGAATTTCGAAGTAAGACTGGCCACTACTATTTGTAAGTAAAATGAATGTTTGATGCCTTTAAAAAGCAGCAAACCCCAAGTGAATCCTTTGTTCCCTTCAATACACTATAAAATGTGACATTTCCTACTTTCCATTTTTATCTTCAAGTTAATTCACCAGCAGGTTGATGTAAAATGATCACATTTGTGTAAAATTGTCGAGTATCTAAGAGTTTAACTGATATGCATCCAACATCAGCATATTCACATAATCTCGCAAAGGAAGCCTTTGAAATATGTTAGCTCATATCCACAAAGTGAATTACTTTCTACTGTGACATCTATAGTGTTAAAAAATATTTTTTGTCAGCCGTCGCATCGGTGTCTATAGGTGTGACTGAGTATTTATGTGTCTTTCTGTGCATTTCTTAAGTGTGTTTTGAAAACCTAAAGAACAGATTCAGAGTCTAAAGCCTTGGTCTGTCTTGCGTCTCCCTGAGATAAACTGTTCTTCTCACAGTCCAGAATTTTGTCGGAGGCGTCTCCCCTCCGCAGCGCCTCCTCCGCCTCTCTCCTCTTGCGCCTCGCCTCCACCCATGGGATCAGACACAGCACTGCTCCACCGATGATGGGGGGGATACCTGCCAGGTAGAAGGCAACGTCGTAGCTACCCAGCCTGTCTCTTAGGAACCCTGGACAGACAGAAGTGCGTGTACATGTGTGTGTGTGTGTGTGTGTGTGTGTGGTTGGAGGAGGGCGGGGGTGGGTGGGTGAGAGAGAGAAAAAGAGAGAGACAGATACAGTAGCTGCATTAGCATCTGGAATTTACAACCACAGGATTTCCATGATGCACAATAATGGCAAGATTATCTGGTAAGGAGTGTGTAAAATGCACTAGTTTAACACAACATATCAATATATGTTGCAACAACATAGCAGCGTAGTAACATTATAGAATTTGATGACAACTTCGAAGACAAGTGTCCTGGACAATCACAGCCTCTCAGTCTGAGCTTGGAGGTGGATCACTCAGCCTTCTTTTCCTGGAAAGCTTGTCTATTTAGGAGCAAAATGTATGCCTTGTCTATAGCACAGGTTAAAGAGGTGGCACATGACTGTTGGTCCTAGCACATTCCAGAGTGTGAAATGTATATACACTGTCCTCGCTGTTTATACATTGTTACATAAACTGTACATTTTAACACCAGGCTGGTACTTTGAAACTTTCCCCTCTCGCATGCAGTTGACATCGTACGGTATTAAACTGTCATGAGACTGATGGATCGTCCTCATGTTTAAGAACCTTTCGATGCAAAACCTTCCAGCAGACACCGTCTGACAAAAAAAGTATACTATGTACAACCACCAGATGGCAAAAGAGAGAAATGTATAACCTTCTCCTTCGACTTCTGAACACCCAGCCCCTTGATTTTGTTAAGTACCTGCAATTGGAGGTCCCACCGTCATGGGCACAGACATCATGCCCAGTAGGAAGCCGATGGCCTGGGATACATCCTTGGAGCCCACCAGCTCAAAGGCGATGGGGGCCATGATGCAGATGAAGCAGCCGTCAAACAGCCCCATCAACAGGCACACGGCGATCAGGCCTCCGAAGATGTTGCACAGTGGGATCATCATGGACATGACGCCGATGACCAGGAAGGACGACACCTGGGGAGGAAGTAGCAGGAATCCTCAGTCTTTACCACTGATCATCATCACCGTGACCGTGAATGGTTGTTCAGAGGCCTAGCAAGGAGAAGCCATGCTCCCCTGCGAACCAGCACCCCCAGTCTTACCTGCAGGTAGAACCAGCACCCCCAGTCTTACCTGCAGGTAGAACCAGCACCCCCAGTCTTACCTGCAGGTAGAACCGGCACCCCCAGTCTTACCTGCAGGTAGAACCGGCACCCCCAGTCTTACCTGCAGGTAGAACCAGCACCCCCAGTCTTACCTGCAGGTAGACCTTGTTGACCCCTTGGACGTAGTCGGCCACCCTGCCGAAGATGAGACGTCCCACACCGGACGTGACACCGATGCACATGAGCAGGACCTCCTTGTTGGCGTCCTTCCCGAAGCGTTCCTCCACGTGTTTCATCTACAGACAGGATCACAATCAGAAAACTGTTTAATAGCCAAGTAGTTTACACGACAAGGAATTTACTTTGGTGGGTCGGTGCATACAGTAAACATATACAAAAAGTGTGTGCAGTCTTTAAATATTTATAAAAAGTACGAAAAAATTTCTGATATTTACAACAATATACTACAAAATTCTAACAAAAACTGTACAGTATGCAATAAAATATAATATAAAGTAACATAAAGTAACGAGCGTGGAGTAGGCTGTGAGTCAGAGGATGCGGCAGGAACCAAGTTACTCAGACCACAGCTGCCACACACTTAATCGAATGAAGTCTGGTTGAATACCTCACAATAATACCCAGAACAAACGCCAAATTCATTCATTTGCTAAGGCTGTAAAAAGTCATGTTTCATACTGAAGAGGCAACTATTTAATGCAGAATGCAATCAAATGTCTTAGACTGTGGGAATTTTGTCCTTGGTGCCGTTTCCCTTTGTGTGAGTATGCAGGATTATACTAACCCTTTTCAGAGTTCAGAGTTCTGCATGTAAGATTTGGGGAATGAACTGTGCTGTACATGTTCATGGAGGTGTGGGGCGGAGAGTTGGGGCCAGTTTAAGGGGCTCTACAATTTCCCAATTTTTCATGACACCCCAGAGAGGAGGGGCCTCCCTCTTCTCTACATCACTCATGTTTCACAAGGGAGGGCCGCTGGCATCGCCTCATCTCACACCCCCATCTCAAGCCATTTCAAACAACTCATTTCAAACCGTTCATCGATGCATTTTACCGTATTTACCACAGCGTGAGCGCCACAGCAGACTCCGCTCATGTTACAGTCAAGGGGAGGACGCCGAGCAGCCTATCAGGGCTTGACTACATGTTGCCCACAGCTGAGGAGAAGGAGCCCAGATAGTTGTGTTTCAGGAGTCAGCCTTCCCCGTTCCCCCGCCCCGTTAAACCCAACATGAGAGACCCACCGGCAGGAAAGGCCAGGAGGAAAACATGCCGAGGACCAGAGAGGCAGGGAGGCCCCTCTACCTGGAGACCCGCCAGCCGCTACGTCCTCAAGGGATGCTACATCCCTTTCGGTCCCCGAGTCAAAGAACCTCTATTACTCCTCCTTCCCCTCCTTCTCCCCCTTCCTGTCATCCCTGCAGGTCACACCGGGATCCATCAATCTCTCCTGGATGATTTATCAGTCTTTATAGAACAACAACAGATCTTTTTCCATTCCTAGTTTTCTGCTCTGAGGCGTTCTGTTCCACATGGTCCTGGGGGGTTGCAGGAGTGGGCTGAGAGCGGATCACTTGAACAAGGGTGATTGATGCAGTTAACAGGGTGGAGTCCTAAATGTGAACAGCGTGTGAAACATTCACCTCGACCCGGTCAGTTTGCCTCAGGGGAGATGACCTTTAAAACTGCACCATATGGGACCAGGGTATCTGACAGGACAGCATTATAGTCAGACTCAATCCCAACATTTATAAAAAGCATCCCTTCACTGTTCTTACTATCCCAAGTATGACAAGGATTAAGGGCTTGTGATGATGCCGGCATCCAGCCCTGATGGAAGGAGGAGGGGATCCCTCACTGAATTTTCCTGGGAGTTTTTCCTTGTCTTCCTTGAGGGTTTAGGTTGGTTTAGGTGCAGTTCTACGGGCGTATGTGAAGCTTTCTGGGACACTGCTTGGGAAAAGGGATACAAATAAAATTGTGATTTGATAGCAGCCAGAACCCTGTGGCTGAAAATACCATATTGTGCAGATTAAATTCTTCTTTTTTTTTTTTTATCTCCCATGTCAGGTTTTTGGCTTCCTCTCAAAGTCATTTCCTTTTAGACTCATAAATAATTACCTACTAATTTTAACTAAGGGATGCAGTACTACGGTATTCAGAGCTACCGCAAAGCTAACCCTCCTCACTGAGTAATTTCACCACAACATCAGGAGATTATCTTATCAGTAACAGTGTATGATACGCGTCATAAAAACATAAACAAGAACTTTGACCCTCTATTTCCTATATATACAACAGAAACACTGCAGGAGGTGGCATGAATCTGTCGTTGGTCAGCACAAATCCTGCCGTGTCACAAAAAGGCCTCTGCTGACACACACTCGACCAGACAGGAATCATGTGCAGCTTTCCTCTTTCAGCAGGGCTGACAGCAGGGTTAGACGGCAGGGCCAGACAGCAGGGCCAGACAGCAGGGTTAGACGGCAGGGCCAGACAGCAGGGCCAGACAGCAGGGTTAGACGGCAGGGCCAGACAGCAGGGCTAGACGGCAGGGCTAGGCAGCAGGGCTAGACGGCAGGGCTAGGCAGCAGGGCTAGGCAGCAGGGCCAGACGGCAGGGCTAGACGGCAGGGCTAGACAACAGGGCTAGACGGCAGGGCTAGGCAGCAGGGCTAGGCAGCAGGGCTAGACGGCAGGGCTAGGCAGCAGGGCTAGGCAGCAGGGCTAGACAACAGGGCTAGACGGCAGGGCTAGGCAGCAGGGCTAGACGGCAGGGCTAGGCAGCAAGGCCAGACAGCAGGGCCAGACAGCAGGGCCAGACAGCAGGGCTAGGCAGCAGGGCTAGGCAGCAGGGCTAGGCAGCAGGGCTAGGCAGCAGGGCCACACAACAGGGCTAGACAGCAGGGCTAGACGGCAGGGCTAGGCAGCAGGGCTAGACGGCAGGGCCAGACAGCAGGGCTAGGCAGCAGGGCTAGACGGCAGGGCTAGGCAGCAGGGCTAGGCAGCAGGGCCACACAACAGGGCTAGACAGCAGGGCTAGACAGCAGGGCTAGGCAGCAGGGCTAGGCAGCAGGGATTGTCAGGCTATGAATCCCTGCTACACTCCAGTCATTCACACTAGCATCAGATATCTGAATCGTTTTACAGATGACAGAAACTGCTGTGGTCATTCAGTATCTAACGTCAGTTACAGCTGTCACTTTCATTTCATGGGCAGCCCACATTCCTGATTTGTTATTTTATAATCTGAAGATTTTTTCTAGATAAGACAATGGTTTGTCAAACAACAAGGATTGGACAAATCCCAGAGGTCCTTGTTCCTTTAACAAAAACACCTGCATGCCCACAGCCAACACACGTCCAGATTCACCCTAAAACCTTGAGGGATGTTGACTCAGAGTTCTTGTGAGTCTTTGATCACATTTAAATAAACACATGCTGAATAAACAGACAGACACACACACATACACACAAACGCAGGACTAAAGTCAAACAGCAGCAGACACCTCTGGGTTGTTCCTGACAATCCTCCTTTTTTAAAATAATTTAATTTTCTCGTCTAGTCGTCTTGGTAATACACTGCATAAGCAGGCCACACAGATGTACTTTTGTTGAACAGAAATGGAAATGGCCTTTTAGTGAAGTGGAGTTTGGAGTGTACATAGTTACAACATTTACTACACCTTCTATTATCAGACTTCCACAAACCACAGTCGTGGGTAACATGAAAGGGGGTCATGTTACCTATCAGGAGTACCTGGGCAGGTGTGACAGGCCCTGCTCCAGCAGGACTTTACACTGCAACAATCTTGTACTGATAGGAAGGGGCCTTGGCTCTGGATAATGCGAGTACACAGATGTACTAGTCACAAGAACAGCGGTGCTGAGGAGCTGAGCTCAGAGCCAGGAAAAAGCAGCCAGGGGGGTGTAAAAACAGCTAGCGCTACCCACTAAACTAGGCAGGCTGGGCTGGCCCCTGCACACCAGGCCTGTGCTCTCCCTTCCTGAAGGGCCAAGGCCACATCCATCCTCTCACCACATGGATCCACAGTCTTCTCAAGGCTCAATTCTAAGGGATGGACCGGGCCTGTGGGTGTCCCAGCTGGGGTAGCAGACACTGGAGAAGTGTTGGGAAAACCCAGGGTTTGGATCCCTAGAAGAACCTGACCTTCCTGTAATAACAAAGTCGCCAAACCCAAATAAACAGTCACCTCCTGAACCCACATCACACAAAAGACTCTAAAGCCGCCCAAATCCTGCTTTCCTCCAAACCTTATTTTCCGTCCTGTAAATGCTATGGAATACTAGAATAATAAAGACCTGTATTTATGTAACTGTGCTTGGTCTGCAACCAGAGCTCCCTGTCTCTCGGTCAAGCCTTGCTGCCATATTTGCTTACCGTCCTCAGACCACACAGCGGAACCTTCAAGCAGGTGTTCCGGTGGGATTATGGAGTTGCTGTGAAGTACTGCATCTCTCTGGTATGCAGACCAGCAGAATCTAGAACGTTTGACAATCTTAGCATTTAGACGGAAGGATGACACAACCTTGACACTCTGAATTGTAGCTTTCTGAAATATTTCTAGGAAACCTGACGTCTCTCTCTCTCTCTCTCTCTCTCTCTCTCTATATATATATATATATATTCTCTCTATATATTCTCTAGAATATATTTTTTATCCTATTTTAAGACTGATGGATCCTCTGAAAACACAGCAGCTGTCAGGTTCTTTAAATATTGACATTCCAGGTTCAGTTAGGAGGCTTAAAGGGCTTTTAAAAATCAACCGAGTTGATCTTGACCACGAGGAGGAAAACGAGCAGCTCTTTATAAAAACAATGTTTTGGTGAAACCAAGCTAGAAACAGATTTTAAAAAGAACGGTTTTCAGATCAGATCCATATTTGAACACAGTAACACTGGCATACGTCATGGATCTCTGTGTTGTGATAAACCCTTCCTCTCACCTTTCACACTAACAGCCCCAGACACTAATGTGTTTTCCTATCTGGAATTGTCTGTGTTTGTGGAGCTCTACTCCTGCTGGTGACCCCTGACCTCTCCTCTCCACTGGATCCCCCTCTAAGCCAGATAAACGACCCAAACTCAGGTTCAACCAGGAAACTGGATTTCTCTCCTGGGTTCTAGACCGACACTGTCAGACAACAGCAGCCCCCATGTGGCAGCTACACATGGCTTCTTATGGTCCGTGTTTTTCCTATATGATGGTAACCTTCGACACACTGACACACAGGGAGACGTTAACAGAAACACGTTTAGATATTTAACCTACACTTGGAAAGCTAGGTGACCCCAAAACACACTAAATGGTCGTAGGAATTCGTAGGAATATTAGGAATCATTAGTGGGAATAGAGTTTGAATAAATTCAAAAGCATCAAATCTCCAACTCACCAGGTGGACATAAGGCACAAAGTACCCGTAGAGTGCAGCGGGGACTCCGAAGGCCCAGATGCGGTAGCCCAGGGACTTCCAGATGTTGACGTTGAACACCTGCTTCATGGAAGGGCAGCGCCGGCCACTCCCGGAGGCCTTGTGAGGGCTGGGCAGCAGGGGCGTGTAGGTGAGGCTAGCCAGCATGAGGATGAACATGAGGATGCTGAGGACGCGCATGGTGTTCTGCAGGCCCACCTTCTCCAGCAGACCAGACAGAAGCAAGGGGAGGGTCACTGTGAAGGCGCTTGAGCCGGCCGTCACTATGCCGTTGACAAGGCCCAGGCGTTTCTTGAAGTAGTGGCCCAGGATGACCAGGCTGGGCTGGTAGGCGAAGGAGCAGCCGCAGGCAAACACAATGCCGTAGGTGAAGTAGAGGGGGCCCAGGGACCTGGGGGGACGGGGGGGACATTCAGGGGAAGGAAGAGGAGAAGTATAAGCCGGGGAATGTAAGGAGTCTACCACAGGCATGTCATAATGTGAACTCCCTCCCCTTATCCACTCGCCCTACAAAGAACGTGCTTGCTTGAATTGTCGGGCTTCCAAAACACATTTCTCTCAGATTGATGATTAGAGGCGCTAACTTGCTGCCCTGGCCGGCTGTTTCAACTCCCCCACATTATGACCACCATGTCAACTGAGCTGCTACACAGATACGTTTGATTGAAGGTCTTTTACAAAGCTGTGGTCAGCTACATTTACATTTAGTCATTTAGCAGTAACTCTTATCCAGAGCGACTTACAGTAAGTACAGGGACATTCCCCCCGAGGCAAGTAGGGTGAAGTGCCTTGCCCAAGGACACAACATAATTTTGCACGGCCAGAATCGAACCGGCAACCTTCTGATTGGTAGCCCGATTCCCTCACCGCTCAGCCACCTGACCCCCCAGCTAAACAGCTGTTAACTTTCACTGCTACAGCCAAAGTCCCTGATAAGGCACCTATGACTATTTGTTAATAGTGACATCTTCACACTTCAGTACTGCCCTTGTCATCTATCAACCGAAACTATTCATTTTAGAATAAAACTGACAGATAGTTTGGGATTGCTCTACCTAGTCTCAAGGAAGATGTGAGAAGAGGTCTTAATGTTTTTTTCCTGTTTAGGGACAGCGCTCATTCACACATGTCTCTCTCTCTCTCTCTCTCTCTCTCTCTCTCTCTCTCTCTCTCTCTCTCTCTCTCTCTCTCTCTCTCTCTCTCTCTCTCTCTCTCTCTCTCTCTCTCTCTCTCTCTCACACACACACGTCATATAGCAGGACCACTCCTCCCAAGATAGTCGTAAGGTAGGTGGCACTTACGTGACAAAGGAGCTGGCCAATAGGCCGACCAGGCCCACCGCGGCCCCGCCTACAGCCGTTATACGACATCCCAGCAGGTCTGTGAACACGCTGACGATAGGAGAGCAGAAGAAGATCATCCCCATCGAAAGAGAACCCACCCACGCTGCAGAGAGAGAGAGAGAGAGAGACGGGGGGGGAGAGAGAGAGAGAGAGAGGGAGAGAGAGAGAGAGAGAGAGAGAGAGAGGGGGAGAGAGAGAGAGGGAGAGAGAGGGGGAGGGGGAGAGGGGGAGAGAGAGGGGGAGAGAATTATGTTACAGTGCAGACAATAACAGCAGCGTTTCCCTCGGGTTCTACTGTTACACAAGCAGCAGAGCAGACAGGACTGTGGCAGATGTGTTACAGGTGGTTTTCAACAACAACAACAACAACACAAAAATAATGAATTATGAACTTGTGTTTGTGATTGGTGAGTTTACTGTATTTTTGCATCTAGGCTAATAGGTACAGCTTCTGCGTCCTTGTATCACTGAGCTGACCTTTGGAGTTGGTTTCTGCTGTAGGTTTAAAAAGGGTGTGCCTCTATGTCTACAGAGTACTAGGAACTACGCAATGTGCCCACACACAAAAGCATAGATGACCTTTGAACCACGCTGCAAGACAATCACAGAGGAAAACAAATGCCTTTGGCACAAAGCTGAAGACAACATGCAACTGGATCCAGAGGTTGGATCCAGCCCTTCCTGCGTGAAGGGGGAGGAAGGGGGAGGAGGAGGGAGGGTGGATGGGAATACTTGTGCAAACTCTTGTGCCATTTATCAACAACACAGCAGCACAGCACAACACAGGCAGAATACAATGTCAAGTTGCAGGAATACTCGCTCCCTGTAGCAAGCCACTGTCTAGCAAGACTCCTCGAGATAAATAAACACTGCATAGAGCCTTAAGAATATAGTTTCCTGCCTTTATTTGTGTTGTTGGAAATAAGTAAACAGTGGCTAATGGACAAACAAGCGAGAGCGGGGAAAGAACACACAATTCCACCCAGTCCTTTGTGCCCATGTCAGCGAGCAGCCTTTGACCACAGTAAGGATGGAGGACCCGTGATGCCAAGAGAACAACATGTTAGGAAGGGGGCTGGACCACTGTGTAGTAACTCAACATTCTCGCCGGTCAGACATGTAGGAGGTTTTCTGCTTCGTCTACAAGTTTCCCCACATAGAGGAACCAATCTCGGGAAGCAGACAGGAAAAGAGACACGAGTTGGCTGAAACTGCTGAGTCCTGTTCTCCCTCAGGGAGGGAAAAGACCTTAGGCCTCAAGGTTGAAATCACTCATCTTAAACTTTCTAAGTCGGTCTCCATCCCCCTTCCAGTGTCTCTAGGCTTACTTATACTTACACACCCTCAGACCCTACTACTAGATAGTTGTGATGACAGACAGTCCAAATCCTAGTCAAGAGCCAGACACTGACATACCCGAGCAAACTTTCGACGTATGTCTCATAACAGGAAACGATTTAATAATTTGTTAGGAAGAGGAAACATCTGCTGTGACAGGCTTGGTGAAAATGAATCAAAAAGCCTTCTAAATACTTACATTCAGCATTCAGTCTACAGAGTGGCCTTAGTTAGACAGAATTATCTGACATATGGAGGGAACCTGCGACTCATAAACACGTTAACTAAAAGCAGACTGCACCAGCGTCATAACATGTTCATAAATCTTCATGTATTAATAGTTATGCAGCTTCAGCTAGCCCCAATATCCTGGCAGGTTTACGTTCCCATTGAAGGTAGAAACATTACGTTGATAACTGTCTCAAAATCCACTGGAGTCATATTTGCTGAGTAAGTCTAATATTTGCTGAGCGGTGTACTTAACCAGCACAGTGTAATACATGAAAGTTAACTAAAGGGGACAATAATCTCACAAAGACAACAGGAAATTGCTGTTCCGTTTTCATCTGCAGGATTTCTCGATTTAAAAGCATTTACGCTTCAGACCAAGAGGAATTCCAAATTGAAAATGTAATATCAGGATGCTCCCTTTCCAGGTGACATACATTGTTAGCCGGAGGCTGCTGGGGTCCCTGGAAGACAGACCGAACCAGGCAGAGCTGCCCTAAATCTCCTGTCTACTCGGCTGCCTCTGGTCTGGACTGAACCCTTCCACCCCAGCACCAGTAGACCTGCCTCCCTGAAAGATCCCGTGAAGGAATCCCCTCAGTCTTAATAAACCTGTTCACTCGGGACTCAGGAAGCAGTGAAGTAGAATGCCGAGTGTCACGGCTTATTATTCAGATTTTTTTTTTCTCTCTCATATATTCCCATTTATTTGTTTGTGAAAACAAGAAGAAAAAAAATATTTGGTGTGCCTTGCACCCTTTAGATAAATTTCCAAATTCAACCCCCCCCCCCTCCCCCCTACACATCTCAGACTGAATATATTAGATAAGACATTTTATTTCACAGGAAAAAAAAATAGCTGATAAGGGAGTTATTTGTTGCACAATCTGCTGTCAGTAGAGCTCAGTGGTGCATCTAACAGACTCAGAACATTAAACAGAACAAGCTGTCTCGTTTCCAGATCCTAATGGAAACCAGCAAATACACACAAAAAATCTTACATTACACCTCTCTAGCTAAGAGGCTGCCTATTAGCTCAAATCAATGGAAAGTGCTTACACTGTCTAGTATTGCCACCGTTCAAAAGTTACCACAGATCACTGAGTCCTAATTAGGGCTGGGCGATATATCGAATATTAATTGCAATAATTTTGACGACGATATAAAATTGGAAATATCGTTAATATCGAATATATGTTTTTTTTTTCAAAATTATTATTATTATGATTTTTTGCTGGTCCTTGTGTTGTTTGTGTTTTAAGATCACCGTCTGGCTCCTGTGTGTTCAGACACACACACACACACACACACACACACACAGGCACAAACAAAGACACACACACACACACAGACACCGTTTGTGCACATGCTCACAAAACTGAAAACTGCACTCGCACAGGCACTCTCTTTTGCTTTCTTGTTGTCTTGTCACATAAGGAACTCTGCATGAATGGTTCCATGTGAGGTCAATTTTGTCAAGTTGCAAATAACATGTTATGGCAACTGCTTAAATTTGAACTACACATTTTGTACTTTGTAACAATAGCTGTTGTATCTAAAATTTTTTGTTTTCTAATGGGGGCAAAAGAAAATCATGTTTTTTTATTATTTAACCCTCGTGCTGCCTTCGGGTCACATGACCCAAAGGTTCATAACGAACCATCGTTGTGTTTACCCAATTTTACCCAATACAAAAACAAATACAAATAATTTTCTTTTAACCTTCGCAATGTGGGGGGTCTGAGACAGCCCAACGGTTAAAAGAAAATGCTTCACTTTGTTTTTGTATGCGGTAAAGTTGTCGCAATACGACGGTGGGTCACACGGCTGATGGGTCAGAACGACCCGAAGATAACACAAGGGTTAAATGCAAATGCAAACATAGATATATATTGAATATCGTAAACATTTTGACAATATGGAGATTTTTTTTGATATATCGCCCAGCCCTGGTCCTAATGCATTCAAGGATTAATGGGGCCCGTGAAGATGGCGGTTGCAGTGTTTCAAAAAAGAAAATCTCACCAGAAGTCGCAATTGGCTTTAAGAAATAGATTACGTAAATCCAAACCAATTACACGTTGGCTACAATTACAATTATTTTGCTGCTGCTCAACAACGAAAACGGAGATTGCTTAAGTTGTGGAAAGTCGTTTGATTTGTTGCTAGTCGCTAGATTAAAACCAAAATGGTCAAAACTGAAGGTGAAAAGTTGGTAAATTGGCCACACTGGGCGGTTTCTGGGAACTAACTAAAATGAGTGAGAAATAAGGTATGTCGGTAAATCACTGGCTTCAAACTAAATGACCTCCTCCCCTTCCGGGTCCCTCCCCCATCTAGAACTCGGTTCTGCATCATCAGAAGCTCACATGGAAAGGGGTCATGAATCACTAGACTAGAGAACTCCACCAACCTAAACTTTAATGAATGTCCAGGTGTGCAATGAATCTCAAATAAACACAGAATTCAGGGCAGAACACATGAAAACAAGCCACAAAATGTTTGCATGTCTTAAATTTGATAACATAAGTGGGTTAAATGTACAAAAGAGAGGGTTTATGATACCGATCTCCTGTATCTACTTCACACAAAGGGGGTTAACCTTACAAATAGCTAGCTACTGAATTGTTTAAACACAAAGTATGTATCCATCCATCCATCCATCCATCATCTTCCGCTTGTCCGGGGGTCGGGTCGCGGGGGCAGCAACCTAAGCAGGGAGGCCCAGACTTTCCTCTCCCCGGCCACTTCCACCAGCTCTTCCTGGGGGACCCCGAGGCGTTCCCAGGCCAGCCGAGAGACATAGTCCCTCCAGCGTGTCCTGGGTCTTCCCCGGGGCCTCTTCCCAGTGGGACGTGCCCAGAACACCTCACCAGGGAGGCGTCCAGGAGGCATCCTTATCAGATGCCCGAGCCACCTCAACTGGCCCCTCTCGACGCGGAGGAGCAGCGGTTCTACTCTGAGCCCCTCCCGGATGACCGAGCTTCTCACCCTATCTCTAAGGGAGAGCCCGGACACCCTGCGGAGAAAACTCATTTCGGCCGCTTGTATTCGCGATCTCGTTCTTTCGGTCACTACCCACAGTTCGTGACCATAGGTGAGGGTAGGAACGTAGATCGACTGGTAAATAGAGAGCTTCGCCTTTCGACTCAGCTCCTTCTTCACCACAACGGACCGATGCAGAGCCCGCATCACTGCGGACGCCGCACCGATCCGCCTGTCGATCTCGCGCTCCATCCTTCCCTCACTCGTGAACAAGACCCCGAGATACTTGAACTCGCTTGGGACAAGATCTCCTCCCCGACCCGGAGATTGCACTCCACCTTTTTCCGGTCGATAACCATGGCCTCAGATTTGGAGGTGCTGATTCCCATCCCAGCCGCTTCGCATTCGGTTGCGAACCGCTCCAGTGAGAGCTGGAGGTCACGGCCCGATGAAGCCAACAGGACCACATCATCCGCAAAAAGCAGCGACCCGATCCTGAGGTCCCCAAACCGGACCCCCTCAACGCCCTGGCTGCGCCTAGAAATTCTGTCCATATAAGTTATGAACAGAATCGGTGACAAAGGGCAGCCCTGGCGGAGTCCAACCCTCACCGGGAACAAGTTCGACTTACTACCGGCAATGCGGACCAAACTCTGGCACCGGTCGTACAGGGACCGAACAGCCCCGATCAGGGAGTCCGGTACCCCGTACTCCCGGAGCACCCCCCACATGAGCCCCCGAGGGACACGGTCGAACGCCTTTTCCAAATCCACAAAACATGTGTAGACTGGTTGGGCGAACTCCCATGCACCCTCCAGAACCCTGCCGAGGGTATAGAGCTGGTCCACAGTTCCACGGCCAGGACGAAAACCACATTGCTCCTCCTGAATCCAAGGTTCGACAATCCGACGGACCCTCCTCTCCAGCACCCCTGAATAGACTTTCCCAGGGAGGCTGAGGAGTGTGATCCCCCTAAAGTTGGAGCACACCCTCCGGTCCCCCTTTTTAAAGAGGGGAACCACCACCCCGGTCTGCCAGTCCAGAGGCACTGTCCCTGATGTCCACGCGATGTTGCAGAGTCATGCCAACCAAGACAGCCCTACAACATCCAGAGCCTTAAGGAACTCCGGGCGGACCTCATCCACCCCAGGGGCCTTGCCACCGCGGAGCTTTTCAACCACCTCGGCGACCTCAGCCCCAGAGATAGAAGGGCCCCCCCCAATGTCCCCAGACTCTGCCTCCACGTCGGAACGCGTGTTGGTGGGATTAAGGAGGTCTTCAAAGTATTCCTTCCACCGATCCAGGACGTCCCCCATCGAGGTCAGCAGCGCACCATCCCCACCATATACAGCGTTGACAGTGCACTGCTTCCCCCTCCTGAGTCACCGGATGGTGGTCCAGAACCTTTTCGAAGCCGTTCGGAAGTCATTCTCCATGGCCTCCGGTTTTTGCCTCCGCGACCGCCAAAGCCGCATTCCGCTTGGCCTGCCGGTACACATCAGCTGCCTCTGGAGTCCTACCAGCCAACAAAGTCCGATAGGCAAAGTATGTATGTTACAAAGTATGTATGTTATTTCATTTAACAGATGAGGCAACATTACCACACCAATATAGACTGAAATCTTAATCTAACAAACCCTAACAGGTTTAGGTGTTATGGACTATCAGCCGCAGTCCTTGATGTGCTTGGCTATGCTACTACTATAAGGCTGCATGACTTAGGATATTGCTAAAGCTACATGACATAGGCTAACCCTAAAGCTAGTCTTTGGCAGCAGTGTCCACAGGGCGCCTGCCTCTGTCCGGACTCAAAGGTTTGATCTGAGCCGGTTTTGCAGCTTGACGGTAACAAACTGGCCCGACTCCAGAGCTTCCCCACAGGGCAGCACACACCTCAGGGCCCTGTGGCACAGTCAACTCAGGACAGACCGGCCAAGGCTGTGGGGCCCAGACCCAGTCAAGCTCCATGCAGAGGAAGTAATGTCAGCCCACAGCTCACAGTCTATCTGGCTGGGCCACAGCAACATAGCCTCAACCCCATCAGCCAGCAGCCATCTCTCATTAGGATAATCAACCAGACTAATTTAGACCCAATGACCCTCTGTGCAGGGCTCTAAGACTGTATTGTACAGCAGTGTAAGATGCCCCAGTATGTCTGTCAGTGTGACAGAGAGTGTAGGCTTGGTGGCTGCTGACTTTGCCAGTTTGTAGCGTAGCCGGTATCCAGAGATGGATAAATGGTAGGGTTAGGGTTTGCAGGTTTACCACACAGCTGCTATAGCGCTTGATTGGCATGACTGGCATGCTTGGCACGTAGCTAATTTCTCATGTCTCCTGATGGGGTTGTCATGTGACATTACTGCAACACGGAAATAACTCAGCTACCTGGGTTGCTAACCCTCCACAAATTAAGTGGAGGGTTAGTAGGAGTCAGGTGGCTGAGCGGTGAGGGAATTGGGCTAGTAATCCAAAGGTTTCTGGTTAGATTCCCGGCAGTGAAAAATGACATTCTGTCCTTGGGCAAGGCACTTCATCCTACTTGCCTTGGGGGAATGTCCCTAAACGTACTGTAAGTCGTTCTGGATAAGAGCGTCTGCTAAATGAAATAAATGAAGTGTTCAAAACCATCCGACACACTTAAACACTAATTAGCAGGAGTAAAGTAGTATGCTAATCTATGCTGTTACCTGGACAGCTTGGTTTGACAGTGACCAAATACAAAGACACCTCAGCTGGGAGTCCTCTTAAAAAGATTCTTGTTCATTTGAAAAGGAGCCAACATTGAGGTTCTGCAGAACCCTGGTGGAATGCTGAACCAGTTTTGACACTTTAGCCTCTCTGATCGAGCGTCCTTTCTTTTCCAGGACTTCCAATTGCCCTCTTGTCAGCTCTGTCCTTTGTGATGTCAAGCATTAAAGAGAAAAGCCCCAGTTATGTCGTTACCACAGCTCCACGCCAGCAATTACACAAATAATTAGAGCAATGGCTGGTTAATCTCCTGGACCGCCCGGAGGACCTCAGTACCCCACCACACATCTGGCTGGAGTGGACAAAAAGACTACAACACCAGTCGAACTTCATTTCCCAGAGTCCCTGGATGGAAGTCATTACATCAGGCTGATCTCTGTGGAATTGGGTTTGGACTGTGGATGAAGTAGAAACTGGGAGCCTTGAGAACACACTGCTCTGGACACAATTCAGCTTTCATCTCGAACACCTGCTCACTTTCAGGGCGC
The DNA here is from genome assembly GCF_963692335.1 of Osmerus eperlanus. Taxonomy (NCBI): domain Eukaryota; kingdom Metazoa; phylum Chordata; class Actinopteri; order Osmeriformes; family Osmeridae; genus Osmerus; species Osmerus eperlanus. Next base: position 2,651,875 of record NC_085025.1, read on the forward strand.
CTGCTCATGCCACAGGAAGTGAAGGAACGCAGGGGTGCTGAGATGGTGAAAAAGTACAAAGGGTTCCCGATAGTAAGTCACGATACGCAGCGAAAGGAAGGAAAAACAGATCTGAATTTGCTTGGCGAGCAAAAGGCCCCATGTGTAACATGTTAAATGGGAGTCCTGTGAGAAGGGGGAGGGGCTGCACAGGGCTGATGGTGATTGGGTAGTTTCCTTCCCACCTCTTTTCAAGCATACAACAAAATGGCGGGAGGCCAGCATTCACGCATGTTTTTCATTTAGGCTTTACCCACTTTCGCCCGAATCTGTGTTCCAAATGGTTTTGAACAATGTGACATTGCAAATCCTCACATAGGCCTAGATCCAACTGCTTCATCCATCTCAGATCTGCCATGACCTTTTTTTGAATGAGTTTACTTGTGAGAAAACAAAAACATTTAAACACACTGGGGTTCAAGGATAATCTAGAAAATACCCTGTTTGCTGTTGTCATGTCCGACGACAGCTGGTTATTTCTGGATTCCCAACTCTTGATTCCTGGCAAACAGAGAGATAAATCTCTGAATGAAATATAAGCTGGCAGTCGAACGTAAGGACACATGCACAGATGGTTATCTGAACATATGTTTATTCGAAAGTGTTGTCACTTCCTTAAAAATAAACAGAAATGATATACCAGCTCCTACACATCGGTGTGGATTAGCTTGATGAGCTTGTTTGATGATCTAACAAAAAAGCTATGAGATGTAGTGATGTGGTTATCTATACAGGGACAATGTATTGTTATGGTTTGGCTCTAGGAGGTTTTATTTACAGCTTTTATGTATCTGTTTCCTACCCCCTCAGGCTATGGGCTGATGGTGTCACGACCACGCAGACAAACAGTTGGTTGTTCCTGCTTCTGTTGTGTGCCATGCGAGCTCTGAACACTGCCAGCATGTTTACCTTCCCCTCTGCTTTATCTTCCAACAACCTTCACCCAAGCCCAGTGTCAATCTTCCGTGAGACAGAGATTAAATGCGCTGTCAATCATTAACAGTTGTCTGCTTGCAGATAATCGTTTTTGGCGTCCACGTGTTGTTTTACTATTTTTTCCATTCTTGCATTTAAATATATATATATTTTTTTTAAACCTACCTTGGTTAGACATGTCTACATATCTGAGGCAGTAAATATTTTTAAGAGACATTAAAGCCATTAAAACCAAGAGACCAGTGAAGCCACAGGTTACCAACTATCTAACCAGTACTGGAATGAAGTTGTGTATACGTGAATAAACCACAATGTGATATAGAGATACAATCAGTCGATTAATTTAAAAACAATGCTCGCTCCCTTCATGAGATACAGATGTATTCTCTTTAATCAGACGTGGTGGTGTTTTTCTCTTCAAGATCCCGCCATGGCCTGTAGAGACCAGAGCTAGACCCCAGGAGAAGACCTCAGAGTGTGGGGAGAGGAAGGACTTCCCCTCATCCCCCTATTTCTTGGTTCCCCTGGGTTTTCCCGTGTAGTCCCTCAACTGTCACTCAGATTAGGGATAAACCCCACTAGACAGATGAGCAGATTATTTTTAGGAAGTGCACATTGTGCTAGCATGTGGGATTATCTCAAACGTTCATCCAGATCCTGTGATGCAACACATCTCACCTGTTTCCTCGCTTGCAAATGCTCAGGAAACGGTTTATTACTTGAGTTCAGTGAGGGGTGCTTTGTGCATGACTTGTTAATGTGTAAGGCAGCAGTGTCTTTCAGCTGCACACATCTGAGTAGATATTTTGCACTCTGATCTTGCATCATAACTGCCGTTTTTATTCAAGACCTGTAGCTATACCGTACTCTCCCATGTTTAGGTGATTATTTGCAGCAGATGACACCTCAACATTGTGGCCCAATTAGATCAGTCAGACCTCTGACACCATATGCAGTCAAACTCAGTCAAAGCAATATTTAAAAAATATATTTTTTGCCTAACTCCCAGAGATTGGTGTCAATTTCACGTCCGGAGACAAAAACACCTTTTTTCAGCTTCATCTCTTTCCCATGTTTTACTTCATTAGCTAGTCAAACACTATAAAGAATCGGAGTTCCCTTTTTGTTCCAGCAGATGGTTACTTCAGATTCAGAAGTTCTGACAGACTGGTCAGGAACTTTGAACTTTGCACTCAAATGGCTCAAAGTTGTGTTTCTTTTTTTTACAGCTGCTCTAACGCTAGGCTCCATGGGCAAAGGGCTTTTATGGCCGGAAGCCTAGGAACAACCCCATTTGGACCCATCTGTTAAGGGACAAAAATGAGCCCATTACACAGATGTGAAGGCCAGGGAGTTGGCAGGGGGCCAACCTGATGCTCCCCACCCCAGCATCCTGGACATTGATTGGCTGATTAAGGCCAACCCTGCCAGACTTCCGCCTATGGTGTCTGCACAGTCAGTCAGGAAGGTGGATGTACACTGCCAGGGTCAAATCATCTAGACCTGGGGACCAGCTGTAGGAGTGAAAAGGTGAAGTCACTGTTGCAGAATTCCAGGCTACTAACTGTTTTGACAGCACCAGTGTAATGTGCACTGAAAGCCTTTTTTTTTTTTATACTACATTAATCTCTTAAATCACAAAGCAATAAAAACTCAACAAATGGGTCTACCTACTATTTTAACACTGCGGCACGACGTATGTCAAATCAGTGAGTGAACCACTCGAGACCAACGAACAGTCGTAAACAGCAACCCTGAACTAACACCTAAAAATAGCCAAACGGAGTGGCTTAAGTGGTCTCTATACACATGAACTGTTCGTTCAGGATCCAAATGGGGTCACCAAGGGAACAGGTGGGAAGGAATGAGGTCCAACTCTGGCAGATTTCACTCAATTCATGAGTGATTAATCGTAAGCAGGCAAAACAAATTACTTTGCGCTTGGAGGATTATAGGCTACAAACAGCGTAGTGGCCAGCTCTCTGATACACCAATATTGATTTTGAGTGAGGCGCTTTTCATTCAGGCACATTCTTGACCCTTAAAGTTACACCATGATTCAGTTATGGTATCAGATTTTGTGCGGCATGATTGCCAAAATTCTTTTCATAAATGCTCTCATAGTGAACCTGCTGTGATCTGCAGCCTTCTTCTTCAAATGGAATGCTTTGTACAGGAGTAATGGAAACCAACAATTGAAAACATAGCTGCTGTCCATGGTTTCTGTTTCTGTTTTTCACAATAGCATCTAGACAGCTCTCTTTCCTTGATGTACCCGTCATCGGATCACCGAGGTCCCTCCACATGCACTGTCCCCTCATGGCTTTCACCACCAGATTAGCTAATAATAATTTGTTTATTCTGCCAATTGGGCAGGCTGAATAGGCATCAAGTGGCGGCCATTTTGTTTCCACCAGGGGGCGGGCAAAGATTAAAAGGCCCTACCACTGTCCCCCGGGAGCGGGGGTGTGCAGGGACTGTACTAAAAGCCCAGATCCTGAAGGGGGGTTATTGAGGTATGACGGGTTGTGAGACATTTGAGGGGCATTACATGCCATGACAAGTACTAGTATATGTGGGTTTCAACTTTCCTAACTGGCTTCTATGTGGCCCCGTGGAAATGACAAGTGGCAACTTTTACCTAGCATTCGTGGGAACTCGTAGCTGGTTGCACACCACTTTGTAAGATAACAGGGGATAGCCCATAGCAAGCTTGGACATGTGCTAGGTTTTTGTGCTGCTAGCATTTTAACACCTGTTGTATTTGACACATTCTCCAACAGAAATACTTCAAGGGAATCTCAAAATGAACATGTTTCTATTCTCACTGGCATAGTCTGTATCATTTTATAGTCAGAAATTAAGTATCAACCCTCTGCTAAATTAAACAGACTCTGATGTAAACTTGATTGACCTAAATACCCGTTTAACCCCATTAAACCCAACAAATTGTATTAGCCCGAATAAATGATTATAGTGTGATGTCATCATGGGTAGCATGAAGCCAAATATACTTTTCCATGCCCTTCATGTTGTTGTGAGAGTGAAACCAGCACACTTTGTCTGGGATTGCAACTTTCAGACTTACTCAATTCTGCGTCTGATTCCTGGAGTGTGCCAGATGCGATCCAACCGTTCCCCAATCTGAGATGAAGCTCTTAACATGTCATCTCTTTCTTTCCTATGCTAAAATGACTCACTGTACCCCAAATTACATTACATTTAGTCATTTAGCAGACGCTCTTATCCAGAGCGATTTACAGTAAGTACAGGGACATTCCCCCGAGGCAAGTAGGGTGAAGTGCCTTGCCCAAGGACACAACGTCATTAGGCACAGCCGGGAATCGAACCGGCGACCTTCTGATTACTAGCCCGATTCTCTAACCGCTCAGCCAACTGACTCCAAATGTTTATACATTTTCACACAAACCTCTACACAGTTTCCCTCTCAAACTATTTTAACATGAGTCCCAACTCCCCTGTCAAACTCAACCGTTTCCTTTGTAAACAACTCGATTTGCCAAATTCGTCATTATATAGATGTTGTTCTATCCTAAGAAAACAATGTTTATTTAAAGTACACAGGATTGATAGTCCATTTCTAACTTTATTTTCTTAACAGCCAGTAACTGAATCTCATGAAACAAGAGTCTACAGTCTAGAGATGATAGGGCCAGTCCAACACTACGCCTACATCTACTATACCAATAGACAGCAGGAACTATGATCCTTCAAGAAGATTCAAGACTGCTGGGCTTGCCAGTCTAATCAGGTCTACGATCCTTTCAACCTTGCCATGCCAGACTTTCCTCTACACTTCAACTTCTTCTAGACTTCCTGTCAGGTTAAGTGGCATTTGTTCAACAAAACATGTTCATACTTAGATGTTCTCCAACTGGCATGTCTGCTGTCACTTCACCTCATGCTCACAACAGGAAACACAGGAGTCAGAGGTGAAGAGGACAGTAGACTTCCTTCTCTGGGAATTGTTTGAGAAAAGAATGAGTGTTTACTGATTTCAAGTCCAACTGATGGAACACATACGACACTAACAGGACATCGGCTGTCTGTCAGTCGATGTAACAGTCTTTGAAAAATGTTTATATGAAGTGATATTTTAGCTTATGTTAATGATATGTAAATGGAATGTGACAAGTGAACTAGGTCTATACATGTTGTAGCCACATTCACCATTATGTACATTTATCTGCACTGCCCAGACCATGAAGTCACACAGACAAATATTTGTGTTCCCTGTCTTCTGGCAGGAAGACACCCATGGCCTAGTTCGAGAGTAATCAGCTATAAATTGACCTCCGAGACACACGAGGACACATCCTAGTGCAGGGAATTTAGATGTGGGGTGACAGCTGGAAACGTTACACTGATGCAATCCTTATGACAAGGCATTGGCCTACACCCTATGCCAGTCCAGTAAGGGACTTGTTGATTTTCTGTATAAAAAGGCTTGATTAGTCACAGAGAGGATTTTATAGATCTTGAGGCGTTTATGATTCATCATATACATAAAATACGACAATGTCTGACTGATACTCGTCCAGTCTGGTTCTTTTGACTGGGCATTTAAACTAAGTCATGCAGGTACAATAGATAGATTAAGCTAGGGTTACCCCATATGGAACTGTTAAACTTCTGGGGTTTACCAATTTGAGGAGGCAGTCATTGACTTAAAAACTCACACCATGTTTGGCTAGTGTCTCAATGAAAAATGTGGCATGCTTTGGGTGGTTGCATGACTAAGATTTGGGCTGTTAAATATCACTAACTTGTATTTCTTGTGACATGAATAGATTTCCTTCATTATTTGTGCATTTAGGATATGCACATTGTCGTTTCTTCTTGACTCGACAGCCATTCAGGAAGTGCGAGATTGTTGTATTCCGTTACTGTACAGAGAAGTTTCACATGCTGTGACGGTTTGCCGCCTGGACTAGCCAGTAGCCTACAGTATTCCTAGCTCCACGTGTAGATTAGCCTACTCACCTGTTTTGAACCTGAGGTCTTCGTCTTCTTCCGAGCCAAATTCTTTGAGAAGGGAAACGAAAAGGATGCCGAATGCGTTCTGGATTCCAAACACCGCTCCGTTGCACCACATAGCAGCCAACATCACCACCCATCCCCAGCCACCTTCAGGGGGCTCGAACTCTGGCTCTGCTGCAGCTTCGGAGGATTGCTCCTGTAGGTTACCTTTGCTTTCCCCGTTTTCCTTCTTCTCCTCCTCTGTGTCTTCTAAACGTTTGTCCTCTGACTGCATCTCGCTCTTTTCTGCGACCGAGTCTTTAAGTTCATTTTCGATCATTTTGTTACCTTCTGTCATTTCTTGCCGGTCTCACAATGTGTAAGTTGACAGCTCTTGAAAGTCGTATTTTATTTAAATACTGATTATATTCATATGTTCACAAATTTGTCTTGACACAAATTTTAAGATTATGCCCAAACAAAGAATTGCTCTAAATTGAACACTCATCTGCAGCGATGTAATATCTCTGGCTTTTGCCTACACTGTACTCAAGCCAGGCTTGCAATATTGTATAAATAGATACCGTAGAGGCGGGACATGGCAAGATTCGCCGGTTCCAGTCTCTGATTGGCCACGTCACTCTGCACATTTAAATACTGTGACTACGTTTTTCTACTGAGCAATTTAAGTTTCTGCTAAACGTAGGCTACACAGCAAAGACCGACGAAGAGAAGTTGGATACGACACAATATACTATGGTGAAGCTAAATTAGTAGTGTACTGAACAAGTATTTATCTCCCTAAAATTCACCTGGTAAATTAGTCAACCCTAGTCAACGTTTTTCAAAATATTATTTGCCAGCGACCTCTTCTGTACAAAAACGGAACCGGTTTCTTGAGGTGAAAATTACCATTCATTAAAGATTCAATCGAAGACTATTGTTCAAAAGAAGTCAAATGGAAAGTAAAGTACAGAAGAAAAAAAAATACATGCAAGGCTAGCACGTCATGAGAAATTAACAATAAACATTAATATGTCCCAGTTAGCATTTGACATTTTCGGCAAGAAATACTTGCAGGAATGCCACATTCTTTGTCAGGACAAGACCTGACATGAGAAAGTGTATACATAGGAAATCTCGCAAACCAACAAAAGGATCACTGAAATTATTGGTTCAACAATACAACTTTCAGATAGGGAGTCGTCAAATTATAATAAACATTGACTTCATTCGTCAACTTTGACAGCTTCAGCAGGCTGTGCCTCAACTTCAGCCTTGGGACCCCTCCTCTTCCTCAGACCCTTCATCTTGCGTGTCTGCAACTTGCCCAGATCCTGCCTCTGCATGTGCAGCCGACCATACTTGGTACCAAAGACATCGTGAGATATATTCTTCTTCTTCTTGGGCTACAAAATAAAACAAAAAAAACAATGCATCAATGCCTAAGTAATTTACATTTAGTCATTTAGCAGACGCTCTTATCCAGAGCGACTTACAGTAAGTACAGGGACATTCCCCCGAGGAAAGTAGGGTGAAGTGCCTTGCCCAAGGACACAACGTCATTTTTTGCACTTCCGGGAATCGAACTGCCAACCTTCTGATTACTAGCCCGATACCCTAACCGCTGAGCCACCTGACTCCCTAAGTAATTATCCTTTCCACACGAATAAAACGATAGAGTTCACGTAAATAAAACGTTCACCCTCCAGCTGGAAGATGTTGGCTTGAACTACAAACCTTCAGAGCCTTGGGCTGTCTGTGGGCCTTCTTGTACAGGTCATCTGATGCAAGGTGTGTTCTTCTCAGGACAAAGTCAAAGGACGGTCCAATCTCCTCCAGCTCAATCCTGGGAGTCCGACACCCAGACTTCTTTAACAGAGATCTGGAGAAAACAGACTTTACATGATCGTTTGGCATTTCTACAATGGGAAAAGCTTGTGTTAAGATTTCACAGTATATAATTGCGCTATTGATTTATGGTTATTAACAAGAAGTAGTCATACCTATAGCTGCGCATGTAAATTTTCCCCTCTAGAGCAGTGAAGTGCAGTACATGCTCCAAGCCAGCAAGGCGAACTGTGGGCACAGCAGGACCTCTGAAAAAATCTATAAAACACATCAATAGAGAGAAGGAAATGAAAACATTATTCACATTGAACAGCAGATTAGCAACAGTCAAACTGAATGTCGGAGGACATGTTTCAGATTGTTTTGCTTGGAGTTACTTAAAATCAAACCTGTAAGTAAACTCTTTAGGCGTTTGTGCTCATTGTCTGTTTCGAATGAATCTCCTGCAAACACCAGCATTGGTTTTGTTCCCTCTGGACATTTGCTGGTCTGAAATCCACAGGAAACGGTAAGACAAATAAATGGAGCAACTTCCTGGTCAGATCGAACTGAACCGTAGCATGTAAGTCAAACAATTCAATATCAACTCCTTTGTCTCGCCAGAACATTCACCTTGATGTCACTCAAGGAAGCATACTTCTCAATTCCAAGCTCAATCATATCCAGCACATGAAAGTCAAACAGACGACCTGAAAATGATAACAAAACGAAAACAAAATCAATAATCTATTCCCTTTCCTTCCAACCACAGCTCTTGTTCAATAAATGCATTTTATTGTTTTAATACTTACCAAATATGAGATTATTAGGGCGCTTTTTGTTGTGTGAGCCAAATAAAAATAATGAGCTATCCGTTTTCTTTGAAAAGAATTCCTAGGAGAGAATATATAAAAACATAACTAAGATCCTTTTGTTTTTTTTTACCAGTTAACTGGATGGCTTTTCACATATGCTGGACTAATAAATTAACCAATGAACAAAATGCTTAATGGTTGCTAACTAACCAGTGATGTCGAGTCTTCAAACGGCCTGGTTATATTTTTCCTGTAAAAAAAAAATGAGCAAAAATATTTTGCTTAAATAATCTTTATAGCATCAATAATTTCAATTTAGCTTGATATAGCATCAGTACACGTTAATATCCAAATAACGTACTTTTTATACAACACGGAATTCGGTTTCTTCAGTGCATACTGTAAGAGACAAGAAATTATTTAGTCTTAATCCAAACAGTACACATACTCAAATTTTACTGATGGGTATAGTGGGGTCACCTACAATATCCTTTAGTGCTTGTGAAACGGTCAGATTAGCATTCCCTCCTTTCATTATCATAGCGTTCTTGACATTCTCCGTCAACTTGGGTGCTCTGTTTTCCAGGAAGCGCTTAGAACGCTTGTTCTTTGGTTTTCTGTGCAGAAACAGAACACACACGTAAGTAACGGTACGTTTGTAATTGGTGACGCTTGTTAATTGACATGGTGGTGGGAGACATTACAGAAGCAGAGGCCTCAGTAGCGAGAAAATTAGAAGAAACGATTGCCAGCTTTATCTGTGACTGCAGACAGAAACCAATGCATGCCCCAGTTAGCGACAGCATTTTCTGTTACCTAGCAAGTACATAGCGTAGCTAACAAACAGTCATGTAACTTACGATGGATACTTTAAAGGCAAGCAGAGTGATTTTGTGAGTAATATACATGTCAAACTTACATTACTCCCCCGATCTGTGTCATTTTGGAATACTTTTCGTGGTCTGCCGAGTTAAGCAAGATGTATTGACTCCACGTGAATACAGAACACGGGAAGCGCACATTCTTGTCGCAGTTCTATGTACGTCACATCCGAAACTGTATGACCAAAAAAAAAAGAGCACATGCTCACCAGCAGATGGACCCAGGGACTGCCTTTGTGAGTCATTATGGCTCTACTATATTTAAGATAATTGTAATTTACTTAGTATTCTTTGTATACGTTCAAATAATTCATAAGTTGGATGAAATAAGAATCAAGATGCTTTGCCACATACTGTTTTATAACAGAAACTTTCTTGCTATTTCCTAATCAAAACGTGTACTGAACGATAGTTTTTCATGCCTTCATAGTTCATTGAAATAGGAGTGAGATACCTTTTATTTACATATTGTTGGCATCATTAATACGAAATCGGAGTAAACCACTTTTTCCCCACAGAAATCTACAACTTTATTCCCGTTCTAAATGTAGATAAAATTCGCGTAGCCTAACTAAAACGCTAGCCTGAAAACTTGAATGCCTGAAATACTTAGTATTTCTTTATTTACTATTAGTATAAACGTTTTACTAATGCCTTGAATGGGCCAAGCTAAGGCATTGGTTCAATTCGTGTTCACTGTAGGATATTTATAACATGTTTCAGATCAGAGTACAATTCTTTATCCACTTGCCTGTGATGCTGCGCCGATCAGTCCCCCAGCCCTGTGGCTACCTCTGCTTAATTTTACATTTACCAACTCTGACCCAAGTTGAACACTGGATTTCGGTGTTTCAACACCCATTGACACTTCCCTGTTGCATGACTATGTTTAACCTATGTTCTGCACCTCTCTTTCACCAACTGTCTCTGGAGGGGGGGGGGTCCCTCACAGAATAGCTCCTCCCAAGGTTTCTTCCATTTTTTCTCCTCTAGTGAGTTTTCCCCTCGTCTTCCTTGAGGGTTTAGGTTGGTTGAGGGGCAGGTGAAATCAGTTTCATATTCGAGATTCAACAGACATTCATATTCGTACCTCCGTTCAGGCTCCGCGTCATATTTAGGGACCGGGGTAAAAGAGTAGACAGTCAGAATGTTTCTTCAATATCTTTGTAAAAAATGAACATAGAAAATTAAAACCTGTTGCACATTCTTCTACTACTAGCTGACCAAGTTGTCCAAGCTTTGGTTTGGTGATAAAGTTGATTATTGATTAACCTATAGCCGATAAATAAATAAAAACACCAATATTTCAGTATTTCCTCAATAACTTTGTCAAAAATGAACATAGAAACTTCAGACCAGTTTCACATTATTCTACTCCTAGCTGACCAAGTTGTCCAAGCTTTGGTTTGGTGATAAAGTTGATTATTGATTAACCTATAGCCGATAAATAAATAAAAACACCAATATTTCAGTATTTCCTCAATAACTTTGTCAAAAATGAACATAGAAACTTCAGACCTGTTTCACATTATTCTACTCCTAGCTGACCAAGTTGTCCAAGATTTGGTTTGGTGATAGAGTTGATAATTGATTACTCCATAGCCAATAAATCAATAAAAACACCAATATTTCAGTATTTCCTCAATAACTTTGTCAAAAATGAACATAGAAACTTCAGACCTGTTTCACATTCTTCTACTCCTAGCTGACCAAGTTGTCCAAGATTTGGTTTGGTGATAGAGTTGATTATTGATTCTATGTTCATTTTTGACAAAGTTATTGAGGAAATACTGAAATATTGGTGTTTTTGTTGATTTATCGGCTATGTGTTAATCAATAATCAATTTATCACCAAACCAAAGCTTGGAAAACTTGGTCAGCTAGGAGTAGAAGAATGTGAAACAGGTCTGAAGTTTCTATGTTCATTTTTGACAAAGTTATTGAGGAAATACTGAAATATTGGTGTTTTTGTTGATTTATCGGCTATGTGTTAATCAATAATCAACTTTATCACCAAACCAAAGCTTGGACAACTTGGTCTGCTAGTATTAGAAGAATGTGCAACAAGTTCAAAGTTTCTATGTTCATTTTTGACAAAGATATTGAGGAAACACTGAAATATTGGTGTTTTTATTGATTTATTGGCTATGGGTTAATCAATAATCAACTTTATCACCAAACCAAAGCTTGGACAACTTGGTGTGCTAGGAGTAGAAGAATGTGAAACAGGTCTGAAGTTTCTATGTTCATTTTTGACCAAGTTATTGAGGAAATACTGAAATATTGGTGTTTTTGTTGATTTATCAGCTATGTGTTAATCAATAATCAATTTATCACCAAACCAAAGCTTGGACAACTTGGTCAGCTAGGAGTAGAAGAATGTTAAACAGGTCTGAAGTTTCTATGTTCATTTTTGACAAAGATATTGAGGAAATACTGAAATATTAGTGTTTTGTTGATTTATTGGCTATGGGTTAATCAATAATCAACTTTATCACCAAACCAAAGCTTGGACAACTTGGTCAGCTAGGAGTAGAAGAATGTGAAACAGGTCTGAAGTTTCTATGTTCATTTTTGACAAAGATATTGAGGAAACACTGAAATATTGGTGTTTTTATTGATTTATTGGCTATGGGTTAATCAATAATCAACTTTATCACCAAACCAAAGCTTGGACAACTTGGTCAGCTAGTAGTAGAAGAATGTGCAACAAGTTTTAATTTTCTATGTTCATTTTTTACAAAGATATTGAAGAAACATTCTGACTGTCTACTCTTTTACCCCGGTCCCTAAATATGACGCGGAGCCTGAACGGAGGTACGAATATGAATGTCTGTTGAATCTCGAATATGAAACTGATTTCACCTCGGTGTTCTATGGGCGTATGTGAAGCCCTCTGTGACATTGTTTGTAAAAAGAGCTATACAAATAAATGTTGATTTGATTGAGACATAATAGTTTAATGGCGAGCCTCTTGAGAAAATGAACACGATATCACCCAGAGAAAAGAGCAATCTTTTATTGATTTATTTAAGCATCTAGCTCATAGTACAGATATATTTAGCACATCTTGACCATCAAAAGAAGAATAGCAAAAGAATTAGAACAGCAAAGTTTTTCTTCGGTACATCCTGATACATCCTGCAATGTTATCCGCGCTCACATTATGGGGAGGTTTTTGACTTCCCCATTCGACCAAACCTTCCAAAAGGTTTTTAGAGCGGGGAAAGACGAAAACACCACGATCCAATTAGCTCTCAAAAAGGTCACCCTCAATTTCAGAAACAAAAAAACGTTTGGAACACTGGTTTAACAACAAATATGGACAATAAACAAAAATTAGGATTGGTCCGCAGCACAAATGCATTCCTTACAAAAATGTTTTGTAAAAATCGAATTGCCATTAAACTGCAAAAAATGCATTTAAGTGTATAATATATATAAAAAGCAATGTTCCAAACCAACAACATGACTACACACTACCCAGGTCATAAATTCTAAATATGACTTTGTCCCAAGTACCCAAATTTAACTTGTGAAGTGCTGGTGAAAATCTTCAAATCTGTCACTAAAAGCCCCTGGCACACTGACAACTGACCACATAAATGGAGGCATTTTAAATGACTTACTGCCTTTCAGGTAAGGACACTGAACAAAAGTTGGTCCTCGGGGAAAAAATACTAAACCACTCCAAAAGCCACACCAGACATACTGGAGGGAATCAATTCCAATTGTCAACTCTGCCTAGAATCCTAACAGGAAATGTGTTTAGGGTACATACAAGTTCTGTAGTCCACTAGTCAGAATTTTTTTTGACAGCCCAATCATAATTATTCTGCCGTAATGTGATCAGCATTTCTCAATGTTACAGGTGCTCTTTTTAACAGCTTGATGTTCCACTCTTAAAGTGTTTGTGTGTGTGTGTGGGGGGGGGGCAAGGGGCACCCCCCCGTAGACAACCTCAGTAGTGCTGAAGGCAGAGCATAATCGTTTGTGTTATAATTTTTTTTCTACAGTAAATTTTTTTAACAATATTTCATTTCAACTCCAGCTCTGTCTGCAAATGAAAAATCAATCTGCATTCTCTGGCAGGGGAAGCATCATGAAAGTTACTTAGCAACAGCCAAAGGAGAAAACTAATCTTCAATATATCTATATCAAAAGCGTTTTCGATGAGCCAAAGGTAAAACTGTCAGAGCAGTAGAATACGACCTGCCTTCAGCACTGCGAGAAGTCAACACAAGTGAATCCCATCCCCAAACGAAAAGAATGTTCAATAAAACAATCAGGATGCCTTAGTTCCATCTACATTTTAGCTGAAAAAACAAAAAGGATGATGAAGCACATTGACCTACTTACACAGGAGGAACAGATTGCAGCACACAACAGTGTCAAGCAACATAGCACTAGTAGTCACATGCAACAGTGTCACAGGGTCTTTCCCTCGCTGAACAAAGGGCATTGATGGTACTCCAAAAAACTGCAATGGAGTCACATTTTGGACCAATTCACTGCAAAACGTCTGTGCACAATAAAATTAATAAAATGGCAGTTTATGCAACAGTTATGTGTGGAATGATCCGGGATCACCCTGGCATGCTCAGATCAGAGGGCCTCCATTGTGTGAATACCGATTTCTGTATAGGGGGGGAAAGAGAGAGAGGATGTATATTGTTTGGAAAAAGAAAAATGCTTTGCTGGGCAACACTAAGCAAAGTGTCTGATTCATTATTTCCCTTTCAGGGCCACATGGTGCAGCCAGGGGAGCCGGTCTGTCAAGCATGGTTCTGGGGCCAGCTGACAGTCTCACTTTGTGCAGGGAGACCGGCTGGGCCCAGGGACAATGGCTACCATGCTGGACGGCAGAGGGCTTTGTCCTGACCCACACCACAGAAACATGCGGACTGGGTCTCCTCCACGCTCATACATTCAGATAAAGCCCTGGACGAGTTCTCTAGAGACCTCTACATTCTGTGTTGGGAGGGACAGGTTTTTTTTGTAAGATATTTTTGGTTGGAACTCTGCCTTTATTATTAATTTCTGACAGATGGTGTGCTTGGATAGAGCGCAGGAAATTCAGGGAGGGGGGATGACATGCGGTAAAAGGCCTGGGCAGGATTCGAACTCAGGCTGCCACGGTGAGGCCTCAACCAGCCCGGTGAGCCACTGGGGCACCCAGAGACATTCAGTTTGGATTCAACCCAATTCATATGAATGTGTAAGTTCAGTGTGACAATGGCTGGCAATTCCTACACCCAATGATTCTTGTTCATACAGCATGCTGTAAGAGCAGCCTGGGTATAAACAATAATGTGCACATTACACATTCCATATGAATCAGCAGCAACCACAAGCCTTAAATGATTTATGTATGTCTGGTTAGCTGAGACTCAAATCCTGTCTTTTTGTGAGAACATTAAAAAGATAAATGAAGGTGGAGGCATGGCTAGTTAAGCTGGGTGGGTTCTGAACCATTTACAGCACTGCACCAAAGACTCACGAAAAACAGGAATTCCTTAGGCTCCAGTGCAGTTTACAGCCGTAAGAAACCAAATCACATTGACCAGTTAACCTCAAACCATTTGTCTGGTAGTGCAACACTCAACAGAAGTATGGCATTTTTTTCTCTTTTTTTAAAACAACGAGTCAGTTAAATGGTTTGTTGACATTACGAATAATGTTATGGCCAAAAGCTAATCTGCTTTATAACATTAATTGAACACAAATTCGTTCAGACATGAGACAGAAGTTTGCTTGGCACAGCAGAAAAAATATTAGTTCTTAAAGTGCGCTGTAAGGGAAAGGCTACGGTAAACCCAGCGAAGGTACGAACTGATCTGAGCATGTCAGGGCCCTGGCCTAGTGGGCTCTGAAGCCTTGTCTGTTGGGGATGAGAGGAGAGACCTGCAGGAAGGGGCTGCTGTACTGTGCACGGGGGGCATGGGTGGACAGCCTCAAACAGAGCGTGTTTAATTCCTCTACATGCACTTCAAGATCACAGCAAGAGTGAGCTAGAATATCTAAACAGAGAAAAGAGCTTTCATGCAAGAGATCTAAGTCATAGGTACAACAATGCATACATTTCAAACGGGAGGTTAAACTAGGGCCGGAGGCCTTTTCAGAACCGAGAGATCCAGAGCAGCGGAGGGGGGAAGGGGTTCTCTCCGCTGGGGAAGAACTCCGGCCGTGGGGGAGGAGCCCGGCACGACCGCCTTTCTTCTTACGCTTTTTTTTCATTTTCAACTCTCAACTCTGCTGGTTCTGCTGGCGGTTCTTGGCGTAACTGGTAAAGACAAAATTGTAATCGTTGAATTGGGCCAACTGGCGATCAAGGCGCTTGTATCCCTCGAGTTTCTGGGCGGAAGTAAAAACACTGCGACATTTGGAGCTCTGTGAAGAAACGAGAAGGAGGAAAGAACCTGGTTAGAATATACAAGCAGAGACGTTTGGTAACATTCCAAACACCCGCAGGAGCATCCTGGCAGTTGCCATATCTCTTATACCTGGTTCACGAAAAGCGTAGTCACAAATTTTCCAGGCTTAAAGACGTCTACAACTTTGCGGACCAAATCATCGTAGGACGTCTGGGAGAGGTTGGTTTCGAAGCTGACGTAGGAGAACTCTGGCTCTGGAGTGATGTGGATCGTCCAGTAAGTTCCCTGAGGGGCCAAGATTTGCAAATGACAGAAATCAGTTATTGAAGGACTTAAGGTTTACTGCCGGAGGCTTAGCAAGACGACAACAACAATTTAGACAGACTTACGTCAGTCTTCATTCCATTCATTGAGTATCCACAAGGGTTGAACATGGTAGCATCTATCACAGAACCTGGTATCAGGTCACGAATTCCACTCATCTATGGTGGAGACAGACCAGACAGCTTGATAAGAAAACACGCATCACATACCACTGGAGTCCACTCCAAGCAAATGAATCAATCACTGCGGATCAGTGACAAAATGATATGGTCATTCTCAACTCACGCTGCCCATAGAAGTGTCCCCTTTCTCATCACGAAGAAAGGAGCAAGAGATAGTAGAGTTAGTAGTGGGCCTTACACGAGTGACATCATTTGCAGAAACACCGTCTTTCATGTAGAACTGGTCCATAACCGCTGGATCAAGGTCACTCATCAGAACTTCCAGCGTCTGATCCGCATGCTTGTTCTCCCAGAACTCTGGCAAATCCAAAGTAAACAGATACCTGGAAGACAGACCGGAGGGAAAACCTGAACTTGACTGAGGACAGCACCGTGGCTAAACGTCTACATCAATGTCCTCACTACCCCTCATACAGAGCTGAGGTCATGTGAGGGGGTCACATGGCTGAGCGGTTAGGGAATCGGCTTATTAATCAGAAGGTTGCCGGTTCGATTCCCGGCCACACAAATTACATTGTGTCCTTGGGCCATGCACTTCACCCTACTTGCCTCGGGGGGGAATGTCCCTGTACTTACTGTAAGTCGCTCTGGATAAGAGCGTCTGCTAAATGACTAAATGTAAAATGACTAAATGTAATGTATAACGCTTACCTGTGGAAAAATCCATACGTGACAGCCAGTAGGAAGAAATGGGGACATCGAATCTGAACAATTTTTAGTTTGCGGTTGTCAAGTGTCTGAGCTCCCTCTCTCTACCCTACTTGCCTCAGGTGGAATGTCCCTGTACTTATTGTAAGTCACTCTGGATAAGAGCGTCTGCTAAATTCCTAAATGTAAATGTGTTTGGTGAACTTACCAGCAATCAGAATTCAAACGTCCCATGCAGTAGGCTGCTCCATCTAGGGTGGGGAGGAACATGTCACCTTCTCTGTTCCAACACTATGATGCCTCTTAATAAACAAACTGTTTTGACAGCACAGATTGTGTGGCTCACCCCACCTCTGCTCCTACCACCAATCACAGCCCACTTTACAACTGCAGACAACCAATCAGGTGCAACGTTTCTTCTTTATACTTACTTGGGAAAATCTGGTTGAGAAATTCCACTTCCTCCTGGAAGTTTCGATGAGGGAACTCCTGATGTGTAGGCTTCATGAAGTTCTTGCGAGAATAGAAGAAATTCTGCAGGTAGAAAAGGTGCAGGGTTAAAAACAGACCCCACACACACACCAGTGCTTCCCCTACCATTATATTAGGCCGCCCCCCCCTCCCGTCGCATCACTCACCTCGATGGCGTCGAAGCCGCAGTATTCCCTGGCAAGTTCCAGCAGAGGTACCAGTGCTTGTAGTAAGAGGGTGGTTCCACATGTCTTCAAAATGAAGCGTCTCTTGGAGACAAACATGCTACTCTCACTGCAGGAGGAAGACAAACGCAGGACAAGACGGGTCAGACCAGTAGCTCAGATGTATAAAATGAAACGCCTCGCTGGGGCAACCCGCTACAATGAAAACATCCGTCACTAGAGCGTTATTTACAAGCCAAACAGGCTAGTCCGCTTAAGACACTGACATTACAGGCAACGACATCAAGACCACTGATAACACTTACCGCTCATTCAATAGGGTACACTTAATCAGCACACACTCTAACAGCTTAGAGTAGTCTGCTCTGAGTCTGGATGACTTGATATACTTTCAATAGCAGCCAGAAGAGCACCAAGGTATTAAAATGCGATCGCAGGCCTGGCACTGTTGAGCATTTTTTTGTTATTAAACCCCATAACAGACTTGGCACGTCTGCCCATGGATTGATGTTTGGTTTGATTATTTATTGCGCACTTGTAGAGAAATGTGTGACGAACTTCACCTGGATTGGCATCAGCCTAGGGAAACGCTCCTACCGAGACATTGTCATCATGCCAAACCTGTTACAAGACCGTTAATACACACCCATCAATAACAAGACTTCACGAGGCTGATGGCAGCCCCACCCTGACCCACAGCCGAGAGTCAACACAGGAGATCCCTCGCTGCTGCCGACGGCTCTGACTCAGCGCTGGGCCGTTGCCATGCCGACGTACGTGTCGACGGGGGAAGCGGCTCTCCCCTGTCCGTTCTCTCCTCAGCCTCGTCAAGGTCAGCGGCATGGCAACCAGCCTCTAACAGGCCTCCTCCAATCAGCCTCGTGAAAACAAACATCTCCTGGTGCTCTCTAAGTCCATAACCCTACATCTACAGACTATAATACAAAGGAAGCAACTGCCAATATAAATCACGTGATACTAGGGGTGTAACAATATATCGCAACACAAATTGTTTACAATATGTATCGTAGAGTTATGGCAATATTTTTACAATATGACGTCCGTTTGATCCTATTGGTTGAGCCGCCAGCACGCAATCTACTCTGCACCTGGGTCATGCGTGCATTCACAGAAATCACTTGAACTGAGTTAACTAAATTGTATGTACAACAAAGAATTACTGAAAATGTTTAATGTTTAGGAAATAAATCTTTAGTGAATTTCAGTATAATTAAAAATGTTGTTCAAAATATCGTGATATGTATCGTATTGTACACCCAGTATCGTGATACGTATTGTATCGTGAGCTGAGTGTATCGTTACACCCCTATGTGATACCATATCATTTTCTGTGCATTGTGTGCGAGACAACTTATACATAGGAACATAGGATGTGGACACAGTTACCAAACCCTGTCCCTATCCAGGTAATAAACCCCCCGATGCAAAACTGACGGTAGACTAGATGTACGGAACTTAATCAAACAGGTCTGCACATGGGCAGCTAAGCACACAGTTCAATTGGCTTTCATCAACAAAAGTTAGATAAGAGCTGGGTCATCTAGTGTGCAAATAGAGGCTGAGCGAGGCTGTGGCCTCTTCTCAGACCCAGCCCACAGGGGACAGAGGCCGGGGAAGTTTCCATGCAGCAGCAGAGCTGGTAACAACAAGATTACACCCAACCTGTCTAATCCCCTGCCCTGTCAGAAAAAGGGACAGAGGAGAGCTAAGGTGACTGAGATAAACATGGAAGCAGAACTCACCTGAGTATATAAGCTTCCTGCTTGTCAGTTTTTGTCACACTTATGATCAAACAGTGCACATTCTCCAGAAGTTTGTCCCACTCAAACCTGAAAAACAAAGAGATTTATTCAGCATGCAACACGAGCTTAACAAAGACATTGTTGTTTCATATTGCAGTCGCTGGATTCTATCGCGAAATCAGCAAACACTGGACTGATTGGATGAAACATCTAATGCGCAATTTCTCTCTCCAAGAAATGCTTTAGATCAGCCGCAGGAAAGCCATTAATCCCCAAGAAGACCCAGCGCTGTGCACTGACACTGGGTCCACCAGTCTGACATGCACTACTGCTTGGGTTAAAGCAGACAGGCTGGTAAAAAATAATGTGGTTCTTCTGCTTGACAACAGAGCAGGTTGCTTCTGCCCAGCCACCCACCCCCCCTCCCTCCCTCCCTCCCTCCCTCTCTCCGCAGCACTCAAGGACAGCTGCAGAAGAGGGGGCAGCAGAGTCTCATTACCACTCCTGCCTCGGAAGAGCAGTTCCTGTGAGCGTGTGCGGAGCGAGCCCCCATTATGGAGACGCCTGCTACAAGCTGAAGGAGACACGCCACTCGATAGGGAATTTGCTAGTGAGCGTTGCATAACCCGGAGACACACACACTGGCCACATGAATCAACCGCCCCTTTGAGCTGGCCGTGCTTCAACAAGCTAAAAAGAAAAGTGTTTAGTGACATTCCTGTCGAAACAGTCCAGGTGTGGAGGCACCAGGCCATTCAAGAGACCGGCAGGTGAAGGACAGGACAACACAAGCTGCTAAGTTGTATAATATAAGGTTAAAATGTCGGGGGGGGAAACAAATGTACACGTTTCTACATTCAAGATCTTATTCCTGAGTCTGTATGAATTAGTTACCACACAACTGAAGTGACAAGTTTTCTTTAACTACTTTAACATTTAACATGTCCCATATCAGAGGGACAGTGGAGAACCCTCACGTGAGAAACGGACACCATTTCTGGTGACTAACAGAGTCTCACTTTTCTCTGGCAGGGTGGCACTGGAGTCAAAGTCCGTAAACATATTGCCAAATCAAAAAAGGGGCACCTATTCAAAAATCTGCCACAAGTGGTGGATCAGAGAAAGTGACATGGCAGCCTCGGACCACAAAATGGTGAAACACTCAAGGAGGCTGACAACTGCTGCCAGCTAAGCTGCTCTCTAGCACTGAGAAAGTCAGTTAGGCGAAGGAGGGGTGCGTGTGATCAGTTCCAGATTTGTGAATCAGATGCCCTTGTGGACTTATTTGGACATTGGCAGACATCCAGTACCCCTGATCCACTAACACTGTCACTCTGAGCCGTTAATCTTCCCTGGCTGTAAATTAATACCACTTGTCATTCACCCCACTGGCCACACATCCTCGTTTTAAAAACCAGCTCTGCTGATAAATGTTCACCAGAAAAGCCAGGATTTCACTCTAGCTGACAGAGGAGGCATTGAACTTTGCCACAGAAAAGACTTGCCAGCTAGCAGGTCTAATCTAAATCGTTAGGAGTAAGGTCTAAGAACGCTTCCATCAAAAAGAGGATTCTAGATGCGAACATTTAAACATTAAACTACGGGTCTCGAGATAGTCTAGTAAATTTGAGTGTCTTCCATAATCAATAACTCATCGAAATGCAACCAAACTGACTAAACCTCCAACTTGGCAAATGCAAGATCTCCGACCAATCAGATGCCTTCTCCCCGGTAGACCAAATGAACCTCTCAAACTTCAACAGCAGCAATGTGCTCTGTGTGTACGAATACTACGTACTACTCAATAGTACGTCGTAAAAAAAAGAAGGCACACATTTTCTAGTGAAAGAAAAAGCAATCAATTTAACAACAGTAACTATCTTGACACTATGTATTGCCATGTTATCTTAGCCAGTAGCACTCCTTAATTAAACTATCGTTTACTATTCATTCATCATTATTGGGCCAAAACAAAAAGGTAAATACAAATGGCTGAAAATAATATCATTTCAGATTTTATCTGCAATGCAGAAGTTGTAAATCTTTCCTGACCATGACTGCCAATGCGGCATATTCGAAAACAACCGACCGCGACACTCAGGGAAAGCTCTCGTCTACCACATGCTAGAGAGGGCCCTCGTGCGTGACGCAGACTGTGAAATAGCCATCAGCTCAGTGTTTTGAAAGCTATATTGGAGGCTTATGAAGCGACAGCAAACTACGGATATCGAAAAATTAGATTAGTTTAGTATCACGTCGCAGTATACATGTATATAAAACACTATGAAATATCAGATCCTTCGACATGCGCAAGATAGCCGCGCTTGCGGTCAATAGCCTTATAAATTGACACTTGGATGTCAACCGAAAATGACTTACATTTCATCATGAGGATAATTTCATTGACTACTGTACCTAGCTAGTGTGCCATAAACACTACCCACTGACTAACGTTCAGCCACAGGTGACATGAGGGGAAAAGTAAAAGAATGAATGAACGAATGAATGACTCAGCTTCTTAGCCATCAACTAGCAGTGCAAGGGGTCGAATGTGGGGGGATGGTAAGCTAGCTGGCTAACGACATTAGCTAGCTAGCCAATTCGACTGGTAGGCTATGGCGACGCTAAAACTAGCTTGCTAAGCTAGCTCAGTGGGCAACGCTGGCTTGTAAGCACTGTTCCCGTGAGGTTTGACGACAGACGGCCAGCTGCATACCACGCGACAGACGTTTCGTAGCCGGATACTGACAGGAGGCCCGATGGGCTAAATAAAACCCGCATTACCCAGCTTACTCGTGCTATTCACTCAGCGTGAACGGTCAAGAATTATATTTTTACCCAGAAGAGATCTGACAGGTGACGTTCTCACTCACTTAAGACTACCTAGCTAGCTAGCTGCTAGGCTTCAAATATAAAAGTACGCATCACTGTCACGTCTATTTCTTTAAACACAAACCTCGGGATGGTGCGGAGGTCCCCGGTTCCTTTGGTCTCATCTTGTCTGGAGAACCACACCTCCAACAGCTTCTCGGTTCCCTCAAAGAAGTGTGCACCGTTCTCTTCCATCGTGAGACAACAGACACCAACAACAGAAATTAAACGTTGGTAACGTTCTCAACTTAATTAGTCCTTGCTTGATTGGTATAATTTATAAGTACAGTCCTTTAGCAGTCCAGGTGTAAATTCTTGGTTTTACCGTCTTCCCTTTTACAGAGAATACCGTGAGCGAGTGCTAGCTAATATCGCCGGCCATACTGTGTAGAGCACAGAATTCGTGGTGCGCAGTGGTTTTATTCACTAGATATCTTACGTCACTTTGAATTTACACCAATAGCACTAGCTAGCTCTTCTTCGTAGAACGTAGATTGGCTACTACAGCCATCCATTTTCTGAAGTAGCCAAACTCATGTGATGATACATTTAATTGGCTGCTGCATTGAAAGGTTTACATTTGTTTTTCAAATGCGCATTTTTATGATTTAACATTTTGATTGGAAATGTATCGTTCACAAGCAGATATAAATAGAAGCTAGAAAGAAATGCACTTGCAATGCACATTATGAGTGAATGCCGTAAGTATAAGTAGCCTATTTTGTTGAGGAAATTCAATACACACAATTACGCACGTTTGTCAGATACCAAACAGCGTTAGCTTACACGTGTACATATGAGTAAAATGTGTAACAGGAACTATAAACCAGTTCTTCCCGCATATTTTGAGTTCATGAGTACGCAACTACAGTAACTGCAGTGCGAAATGCGGGTTGTAGTTTTTATAGACCTTGATCTTACACACTGTCTATTAGCTGGTGTTTTTATAAAACGACATTGCCCAGAAATCCTTGCGTGCCAATTAGAAACGTCAACGAGCCACTGAACATTAAACGGAGCAGACCAAAATCCTAAACAAGGAAATGGTGGGGGAATAAAACGACCAAGATTATTTAATTAATGCATGTAATAATTAATATTTTATTTTATAGTAAATTAAGACATATTTATGGGTTAAAATGGATTACGACTTCAAAACAAAGCTTGCGGCCGAAAGGGAGAGAGTAGAAGATCTGTTCGAATATGAAGGTTGCAAAGTGGGTCGAGGCACCTACGGGCACGTTTATAAAGCTAAGCGCAAAGACGGGTAAGATTTTGAAAACGTTATTGTTTACACACAATAAACTGATTACAGATTATGTTAAGAAACACTACCCTTTTGTACGATGGATGGTGAATTGATTTGAACCACCCCGAGGGCTGCCCGTGTCTGTGTTTTTGTTTTCATGTACGCACTCACAACGATCCTCCCCCTAAACAACACGGTGATGTTTATTTTTTTGAAAGACTGTTCATAGGAATTGAGGAAACTTGCAACGTAAGTTACGAGGTTAATAGACAGTACAATGTTGATATTAGGATCTTTTGATTCCCTTAAACAATTTAGCTTTTCACTGACGTTTAAAAGAATGTCATTTTTTGCCAAGCACCATTTGGAAGCTTTAATCCACGAAAAAGGCAACATACAGCAATAATGCTGCAATGTGTATCCCAATCATAAGAGGTAACCACATACGACACGTGACAAAGGACTGTTTTCTTTTATGACCTCTAACTTTGCTAGAGTGAACTCGATAGAGAGATACATAGATAGATCTACCTTTATTAATGAAGGGGGGGGGGGTGTGGGGGGGTACATCAGCAATGGCAAGAACAGCAAGGACAACTAAAATATTTAAGAACAAATATATGTTTGCAATGTTAAAAATCACCCACTTAAGTATTGTCATGGCATATGATTTGTTATGCTTTTTATCTACTTACCTGCACTTGCACTTGATATTTGATCACACACCATGTCCAACACCATGTGCCTTTTAGCCTTATGTTTCTAAATGACTAAATAGCTTCATGCACAAGTTAACTTATCGTTGAGAACTTAACTTTTCAAAAGTTCTAATATCAATTTTAAAGCTAAACCCTATTCTATAGTTTTATTGTATCTGTACACAAATACACATTTGAAATGAATGGGAGAGATAAGCACCACACAGTGGCATTTGGCAAATTGCCCTTTATTGTTTCCAGTTTATTTGGTGTTCAGATATCATTTCCTGTTCATTCGATTCACCTTGCTGTTTTGGCTTTTTGTAGTAGGCAACCCTTTGAGCCTGTTTTCCAAAGTTCCTCTCGCTGTCAGTAAGAAACAGACAAAGTAGCACTTTGGCAAGCTGTGAAAGCATGCTCTAGGCGAGTGTGCATCAACTGAAGAGGGAGTCTCCACATGCATGCACATTTGGGGAAACGATCCAAGGTTTTGGCCAGATGAAAATGGAGAGGCCAGGCTTGTTGAGGGGCACAAAAGGCAGGCTGTGGGCTGTGTGACGGTCCTGCCAACTCTGCATCCACGCCAGCTCCCTAATCAGATGTGAATACCCAGAACAGATGTGATTTACCATTACCGTTATGTGGAGCCGAGCCGAAATCTAGCTAACAGATCTGTTTCACGTTTGAAAAGATGCCTCGTAGCACAGAAAGGAATACATTCAACAACTCAATCTTGCACCTTTCAGCATGAACTAGATGAACTTAACTCTAAGAAGTGTCTGTATTAGGTATTGTTTCCCACATTAGAAAACTGCTTATCTCAGAAAATCAATAGTTGTAACATCACAGATTTTTTATGTGCACATCAGAATAGATCTTACATTACAGTTTTGGTGTATTTGTCCTCAAACAGCATTTTACAAGGGCACAAATACAAACTGAGCGACTACAACCAGCTGTTTATAGAGAATATTAAAACTATATTCATCTCTGCATGATGTAATATTTGTGTTGTGAGGAAGCAGGGTTACCAGCCTGATAAAGGCCCACACTGTAGTGGAAGCCAGAGACTGTTTGCATGGATGGGTCAGACCTAAGATGGAAAATCATCCTGGATCTTTAGACAGGCTGCACTCAACAACAACAGAGCACTCCTGTGGTGAGGGAATAGTCCTCTTCAGCCAGAGGATATCGCTAATGGCAGGGATTCCACTGTGCCGTGAAGTTCCGACCGGCACTCAATCATCCCATTCCTGTTTCATTCCTGTTTCCTCCTGGTTCTCTTCCTTACAGTTGCAAACACTTAACCTTAAATCCCTACGATTAAGAAGGAATTTTGTTGAGCTAGCATGTTGTTCTGTGACATTCCGTATTTTCAGATAATAACTCACTTTCTTCTCCTTTCCTCTTCTTCCTTTGTCTTTCTGCAGGAACGATGAGAAGGAGTACGCACTGAAACAAATTGAAGGCACTGGAATATCAATGTCTGCGTGCAGAGAAATTGCTGTGAGTTCTACTGATATTCAAGGGGCTTTGAATGTTTTCCATTGTTTAAAGCATCAGAAATGACAGGTTCATCTGAATTATAATCCAGTAACCAAATACCGTAACTTGACAAAATAACATAGCAATTAATATACTAATATAAGAGGTTTTTATCCTCCTACAATGAGATCTGCATTGCAGCTGCTACACTATACCACTACTGAGCTGCTGGTTTAGCTAAATATAGAAATATCTGTTTAGTACAGTCTGAACATTATGTACACACTGTTCGACCAACAAAGAATACATGAACATTTTACTGCACTCACATATTTCATGCAGTACGTAAAGTGTGCACTAGTGAAGCTTTATTGAATCAACAATGAACTTCCTTTTTCAGCTTGGTAGGTGCTGCAAATATGCATCCTTTCTCACAAACAGGTGTGACAAGTTTATTCCCAACCCAGTTCTAAGCAGAAAACCCCAAACTACCAGTGTAGCCAGCAAGTTGTTTGTCCTGTGGGGTAGCTAGCTTTATGTTTTCACAGTGATAGTTGCAAGCAGAACACACCAATTAGGATAGTCGAAATGTTTGTGGTGGTGGGCGTGCCATATCTATGTGTCATTCACCATCTCTCTGTAAGTACATTACATTTACATTTAGTCATTTAGCAGACGCTCTTATCCAGAGCGACTTACAGTAAGTACAGGGACATTCCCCCCGGATTACTAGCCCAATTCCCTAACCGCTCAGCCACCTGACTCCCAGTAGCAGTAGAGGTACGAATGTGGCCCTTGTGACAGGCTAGCTGGATGTTATGTAATGGACTCTGGTTTCCATACTGCCCACATACCATGTGTTAGAAATGTGCCATATGATCCAAGGAATGTAGTCTAATGTAGGTGCACTGGCTATTTGTAACTATTAGTTGTGGAGATAAACTTTGTTTTTACACAAAACACTCATCACTTGATGATGACTGATAGAGGATCGTAACATAAATTGTTCTAAAACTTTTTTATTCTAAAATATTTTACCACTTTCTTAAATTAATAGTTGAACATATGTAGGAGTTGGATTGTACTTGAATAAACACACATTGATAATGCTCAGCCAACTGTCAATAGAGTGGTTCTTTCAAAGCCATGCCCAGTTTTATAACTCAATCAAGATTATCTTTTCAAACAATCCGCATGTTATTGAGTGATTTGGAATAACATTTGACAATCACGTGTCAGATCCTCTCTCCCCCTCTCTCTCTCTCTCTCTCTCTCTCTCTCTCTCTCTCTCTCTCTCTCTCTCTCTCTTTCTCTCTCTCTCTCTCTCTCTCTCTCTCTCTCTCTCTCTCTCTCTCTCTCTCTCTCTCTCTCTCTCTCTCTCTCTCTTTCTCTCTCTCTCTCTCTCTCTCTCTCTCTCTCTCTCTCTCTCTCTCTCTCTCTCTTTCTCTCTCTCTCTCTCTCTCTCTCTCTTTCTCTCTCTCTCTCTCTCTCTCTCTCTCTCTCTCTCTTTCTCTCTTCTGTCAACTGGATGACACTGCCCCTCCCTGGATGTGATCTCTGACGCTTTCATCAAAATATTCCTGTGACTCATCAAACATATTGTGTAAGTCATCAGAATCAGAGAATCAGAAAGGGTTTTAATCGCCATGAAAGTTTGCACAGACAAGGAATTTACTTTGGCAGGAAGGTGCATACATGCAACATATAGGAGTAAATCTTAAATAAGTGGTGTAAGTTTAAACAAGACTAACTATACTATACAAGTCTAACTATACTATACAAGTCTAACTATACTATACAAGGGTATGTCTGGTTATTGGTTATTGTCTGGTTATTGCGCAATCATTTAGTAATGACTGCCTGTATGTAGTGTTATTGCAGCTAACTTAACCACCATACATTCACAAGAGCAGTTAAGAGGGAGGCCTAAGCGTACGCTGTAGGTATCAGAGTTGCCTACACAAAGTATCCCAAAGAATGCTTCCACATGGTGGGCCTCCTATTAGAGCAAGCAAGGAAAGGGGAGAGATTGCAAAGAGGCGGGGGGTGGAGGAGGGCACCATTCCTGGGGAGGGTGAAGTAGATATGCACTGTCAAGGTCTCGAGGGTGGGGTGAGGGGGGTGCTGCTGAGCAGAGCGAGTGGAAAAGGCAGGTAGGAGGTTAGTCCCGTCCCTCCCCTTCCCTCCCCTCCCCTCACCTCGCCTCCCTTCGCCTCCCATCGTCAGAGCAGAGAAAGCTCCACAGAGGGGTTCCTGCCTGCTGAATCTTAGAGCCACCAGAAATTTGTTTCACTCAAAGTCTCCCAGACCCGCTGCGCTGTAACAGAACAATGGACTCTTTGTGTCACCATTCAAACCCCTACCCCCAAGCCCAACCACCCCTCCCATTTCGGTTGAACGAACTGTGTAACAGAGTTTGGCATACCACATTCACGACTGAGGGGGGGATTGGGTTGAGGGTAGGCGGGAGCAGGGGGGGTGGATGGTTTTCAGCCATGTGTTATTGGTTTTGTAACTTCAAATGGCTTAAGGATCTTTTTGTTTTTTTCCATGTTGGTCTGTCCCTTCAGAAGTTGTGGAAAAATCATTAAATTCTCCACCGCTTTATAACCGAATGCACTTCTTTGATTATAGGCAATCACTGAGAGGAAGGGAATGCATTCAGGCTGTTGTATTATAGATGTTTGAGCATTCCTAGCAACAACTCTCTGGCAGTTTACGTGCAGTCAGGTTTGCACGTCTTGTTGACGCTGTGCTTTGTGTTTTAAACAGAGGGTACCTCTAAATCACCTGTCCCTTAGTCTTCTCTTGTAGCCGTGCTGCCCCGTACTCTCAGCTGGATGATGCCGGGTAAAAAAACCCTGGCTCTCCAGTTGTGGATGGTTGACTGTGCACAAAAACTGTAAACTGAGTGAAGCCCGCTAATGAATACACTTACTTAGACTAAAATCTCTGAGAAAAGAAAGTTTTTGCACACGATTATGATCCGCTTTTTACAGTGGTATATCTCAAAGTATTTCTTATTGTCCTTTTTTTGGTCTGTGAGTCAGAGAGTTTGAATGGAACATATGTTTCAGGGTGTTAGGGTATTGTGCAAGTCTGTTCACACTGGACCTATTTCTTCATTCAACAGGTGCAGGCTGAGGACAAGTCTATTGAGTTTAGGCTGGCCTTTGTGGATTGAAACATTGTTTATGAATTCAATTATACTCCTGAAACAAGTCTTGTTTTGCGTAGTGTTTATTACTACAAACAATGGCTTTTGTCAAAGTAAATGACTAGGGGCTTACCGTGAGACAAAAGACCTTTACTCCTGTTATTTTTATTCTATTTTCCTCTTGATTGAAAGCACTGCAAAAACATGGTGCGTGTTAACTTGTGGTTGTTTTCGAGGATGTGGGGAGATATGAATTGCTGATGCTAATAGATACAAACCAAAGAAGGATGTTATTTTACCTTCCTTCTGTTAACTAACTTCCCCCCTTCTCTGTTGACTAACCTAAATTGTTGCATTGATGAGAAGTTAAAGGAAGACATTCTAAACATACTCCCCAAGAAAGTATAGTTCTCTCAAAGGAGATGTTATGAAAGGTTGTGTAGTTGAAAGCTGTAGTACAAGACATGTGGTAGCAATCATTCTATAGATTATATGAAATGTGTCAAGCAGAATGATCCACTGTGGATTCTTTCTGTCTTTAAGTGGCTTTGCTGTTGTTTTTGCAAGCTATTTGAGCTTGCGTCAGCTGTCTTGTCCCCCCCAACCGTCATCCAGATAGATGTGCAAACATGAACATATTCTGGTTGTGTTTACTTAGGGAGTTGGTCCACTTCTTCTCCCACTGAGTTGCCATGGTATAACATGATAGCTAATGACTGGATGTCCGTCCTGGGGAAGACCTTTATTAGTTGTTCAGAAAGGTGGCTCACAAATCTGATTCAATTTGATAAAAGAAGTAATGAATGTGCTTTGGTAAAAAGCTGTTACTGTTAAAGCCAGCAATGCCAATGCTGGGTCAATCAAATCCAGAATGCATTCCTTACCTGGTGCATTCTCCTCTGCTTAAGAACTGCGTCATGACGTCCATTCTGGTGAAGACTATGCTACGATAATCCTCCCCAGAGCAGCAGACCAGGGTTTCTCAACACCACAGCTTTTAGCATTGTCAGCAGGATCTGTGTGACTCTGAATAACACAGCAAATGGCTGCTGTCGAGAACGCTTGGCTTGCCAATTGGTCGTTCGGTCTACGAGAAAAGCTTGGCCTGCTTGTCCCTCTCTCTATTTTCCTCTTTCTCGCAGTCTTGCTATCTCTCTCTCTCTCTCTCTCTCTCTCTCTCTCTCTCTCTCTCTCTCTCTCTCTCTCTCTCTCTCTCTCTCTCTCTCTCTCTCTCTCTCTTTCTCCCTCTCTCTCTCTGTCACTCTCTCTCTCTCTCATACACACATGCTCTAAAGCCAGACATAGGCGTGTTGTATCTCTGGGTCCAGTACTGGTCTCAGATCCAAACATGGCAGCCGGCAGTGGATTTATCGACCCAGTGCTCTGGAGCCGCATGAGAAACTCCAAGTCATTAATCAGAGCTTTACAGCACCAGGCTGCTCTGTTTATCTTCTGCATCTTCTTCCTCTCTGGTGTATGTGTGTGTGTGTGTTTGACTTGTGTTGAGCATGAGTTAGAAACAATGAGAGACAAAACCATTCCATATTTTATAAGCAATGACAGTGTATCTGTTCCGCCAGTGTAGCCAGCAAGTTGTAACTTGCAAACCAATGGCCTGGTTTTCCAAACAAAGTTGAAGCCTGAAAAGCAAATCCATTTTCACTCTAGGACTATGCCTATTTTGGGTACAGGAAAGTACTCCTCATGTTAGGGTTAGCTGAAGGCAGATTTAGGTCTTATGTTCTTTCTTTAAAGGTGTAATGCTTGCCCTAGCCTTAGTCTGGCTCAGTTGGGTCTGTTTGGAACATGACCAGTGTGTACTTACTCGTGTGAAGCTGTTTAAAAGCATGACCCATTTTTTCCTCAGAACAGGGACAAATGGATTGGTCTATTCTTTTTGCCACACTCCCCTTTCTACACAAACCCTGCACTGGGAAAATAAGATACTGTTTTTCTTGTTTTATATATTGTACCTTAAATCGTTTTTTTTCTGATTAATCATTTTCTGATTCATTTGTTCTGGACAGGCATATTCAAACTGATTTACACAAAGATTGGCATTGGAGATGTACCCACTGTACCACCAAACATAACCTTGGACTAACCCACATTGACTTTGTATTGATTGCATTAATTTACACGGTTATGTCACATAACCTGCTTTCTGGAGTACCCCCCTGGCGTGGTTGGTTTGTTGGTTTGTAAGGGGGCTCTGAGACCGGAGTGTGCCATCAAAGAGCGTGGAATGTCCATAAGCCATGGACTCATTAGCACAATGTCGTGTCATAGCTGAGGGATTAGGCTGAATTAAACACCAACCTCAATAACCCCCATCTTCATTTTTCCCCATTCAAAGGCCAAATCAAACAGGCTTACATTTACATTTAGTCATTTAGTCGCTCTCTGGAGGACCCTCCCTCTTCCCTTTCCTAGAGTTCCGGAGGGGTACGTTTACATTCTGTAAGTGCCGAGAGCCTTCTCAGTAACTGTGTCTGTGGAGATGGACAGACACTCTGAAATTACAACCGTGCTCTGTGAGCTTCTGCCCTGGTTTCGTGTTTAGTATAAGGTGTCGCCAAGACTGGCAAAGGTATTTTTCCTTGGGTTTTAGGTCAGGACACACAGTAATCACATTAACCGTAATATTGAATAATTCATTCTGTGGATAGTATAATGATCTCTTTCAGCTCTTTCCCTTGGGCCTCCCGCTGTCACCGTAGTAACTGTAAAGGGCACAAGTGTTTATGGATTTAGTCGTTTGTCAGATGGTTCTGTCAAAATGACAAAGTAAGAAAGGCTGTGTCAAACCGATTAAGGAATAATATCATAATAACAGAAGGTCATTAAATGATGTGTACTGTAGGCTAGCCTGTTGCACATGGTGAAGCGTACTGTAGGCTAGCCTGTTGCACATGGTGATGTGTACTGTAGGCTAGCCTGTTGCACACTGGTGATGTGTACTGTAGGCTAGCCTGTTGCACACTGGTGATGTGTACAGTAGGCTAGCCTGTTGCTAACTGGTGATGTGTACTGTAGGCTAGCCTGTTGCACACTGGTGATGCGTACTGTAGGCTAGCCTGTTGCACCCTGGTGATGTGTACTTTAGGCTAGCCTGTTGCTAACTGGTGATGTGTACTGTAGGCTAGCCTGTTGCACACTGGTGATGCGTACTGTAGGCTAGCCTGTTGCACCCTGGTGATGTGTACTTTAGGCTAGCCTGTTGCACACTGGTGAGTGTTGAAACTGAATATATGAAGTTCATCACAGCTGAAAGAGCGCATCAGAAGAGCTACAGTGGCGTTTATCAACATTTGCAACCTTTCCAAGCTTTTTTCAAAATAATAAAAAAATATATATATATTTTCTTTCACACTAACTAATTTTTTCAACCTTTCGAAACTTTCTTTAGATTTT
The DNA here is from genome assembly GCF_963692335.1 of Osmerus eperlanus. Taxonomy (NCBI): domain Eukaryota; kingdom Metazoa; phylum Chordata; class Actinopteri; order Osmeriformes; family Osmeridae; genus Osmerus; species Osmerus eperlanus. The sequence continues at coordinate 2,684,177 of NC_085025.1, forward strand.
TTTTTTTAACTGTTCGAAACTTTCTTTTCACACACAACACAGCACACACAAGTTTGAAATTTTTTGTAAACTTTTTTTATAAATAATTCGAGTTTTGAATCACGAGTTTCGTGTTGGGGCCTAAGCAAGACTACCAACTTCAAACTTCATAGTGCCGGATACTCGCGATAATCGAGCTACCAACACACACAAACATTTCTGTCTTTATAATTAGATGTACTGTAAGTCTTTAAAATGAAACTTCTAATCGTTAATGCCTGTATTTGAATAATTATTCCTGAATGTTTCCTCTTGTCTGTCTCTCGCCAGTTGCTACGAGAGTTGAAACACCCCAACGTGATCGCCCTGCAGAAAGTGTTCCTGTCCCACAGCGACAGAAAGGTGTGGCTCCTATTTGACTATGCCGAACATGACCTCTGGGTAAGTGAAGCATTACAGACACTTCCTGTCAAACCTGCCAACGTCCCAAATCTACATTTTTAACACCGATTGATGAATTTCAAACCCTCGATTCTCATCTTTTCAATCACGGGCAAAGATGCACCAATAGCCATCCTAGGATAGCCTAAGTTGTATCAGTGGGTCTGATTTTTTCCTTTCAGCACATCATCAAGTTCCACCGGGCTTCCAAGGCCAACAAGAAACCCATGCAACTTCCACGTGGGACAGTCAAATCACTCCTGTATCAGATTCTTGATGGGATTCATTACCTTCATTCCAACTGGGTGCTGCACAGAGATCTGGTCAGTGCAGTGTCAGTGTCCATACACACACACGCACTCACATGCACACACACATACACACACACACACTAGTGCACACCCCTACACCACACATGCCCAACTTCTCCATTTGAACATCAACACTTGATAATATTTTCTCAAGAGTTCGTTATGATAGCAACAGGAAGGGACTTGGAGGGTTTCCAGCTGGCCAGGTTGTGTTATTCTGGCACAGGTGTTGTTATTCCATAGGGAGGTTTTTGTTATCATTCCTCTAGGCATTTGGCTGTGGAGCTGGGTGTCTTGACATCGTGAATGACCCATCCACCCTCTGCCTCCTCCTTCTATCCCCTCCAACAATATGTAACACTTATGTGAGATTTTCGCCTCTGCAGTTTTCCCACAGTGCTTTCCTGGAAAGGCCGTCAGTTCACCTGTTCACTATCGCCTGGCCTTACTGTGCCAGAGGTCAGTCCCTGGCCTTAGTTAAACAATGTCACAGGGTTGAGTTCTCTCTCTCTCGTTCACTCTTTTTGTCTCATCTCTCTTATCTGGCAAAGTAAAGCTTAGAGAATACTGTCTCTCTATCTTTTATCCCGTATCCCTGAAACTACAGTTGACAAACACAGAAAGGGTCATGTTCCTTCTGTAACAAATGATTGAAATCTCGATAGACAACAGCACAGCATTAACTTGAGTAAGCACAGTAGAGCAAAATAGGATGATTCCATTGGGAAGGGTAATGCTAGATTAGTTACATACAACGATTTGTATGTGACTGAATGAAAGAGTATAGGATCCAATCTACTGTAAAATTCACAGCTGTTCCTTGCTTATTTTCAACACCCACTAATCGCTGGCCAAGCATACAGTAAGTCAGTTGATGGGAGTTCACTTCCGACACTGGAAAGGCTGAACAGGCCACCAAATCCCTTCGCTTCAGGAGTCTTATAAAGCCTTTATCAGACCATCCCCTCTTACATAATAACCCCGGCAATCCCAAATGGCTTGGTGGTGCCTGGACTGACTGGCTGCTGCACATAAATACCCAGGGATCAGAGAGGGGGCTTCCCTTGCTGTACTCACTCATCCTGGCTGGGCCAGAGCAGCCTGGATCAGTTCACAGGGTGCATATAGTAGACTATGTTATGCATACGCACGCGGACTTTGGGTGGGGATCAAAGGTGTCAAGGACTCTTCACTAGTCTGTGGTGTGATTGATTGCAGTCTGTAGAAGGGAGCATGTTCTTGCTCATGAGTTCTTGTGTGTGTGACCTCAGGGTCAAGTCCTGCACTAGTCCTGCCGCACATGCTCAGTGCAGGTCCACAGTTAACGGCTGGGGTGTTTTATAAGACTCACACGGTAACCAGGGCTGTTTTGTCTTATTGGAGCTAGTCTCTTATCTAAGCGCCAACTCTTCCGGCCCTTAATAGTTGTTTTCGTTAGTACAGGATGAATTTCCTTGTTGCGGCACTGTGTCTGACTTGAGACCAAGGGTAAAGTGTTGATTTACATTTACACATTTACATTTAGTCATTTAGCAGACGCTCTTATCCAGAGCGACTTACAGTAAGTACAGGGACATTCCCCCCGAGGCAAGTAGGGTGAAGTGCCTTGCCCAAGGACACAACGTCAGTTGGCATGACCGGGAATCGAACTGGCAACCTTCGGATTACTAGCCCGACTCCCTCACCGCTCAGCCAACTGACTCCCATGATGCAGTGTTTCAGTGTATTTTCTCAAAGATAGCACTTCCTGCTATTATGGTCCCTTCAGTGGTTGGTATCACACTACATTACGTTGTAAGCTGTTACATCGTCAGCTTGAACATGTTTTTTGTGACTTTCACAGAGCATCTGATGTTTCTTTTAAAAGGGTAAATAAATAACTCAATAACCTTTCTTGGAAAGTTACTAATTCTGTCTTCTGACGGCTCAAAGTTGATGTATGTTCGAGTTATCAAGCTACAGGTTTCCTCTACTATTCATGCAAGGGTAGGTCTGTTGGTCTAAGGAGGAGGTGGGCATTAACAAGAGCAGCATTCCTGTTCTCCAGAGGGGCTGAAACACCACACACACACCACACACACACATTCTAACCCAACCCTTTATCAGTAGCTACAGGGTAAACACTGGTAACAGCATGTCTTTCATGCCTCTACCTCTTCAGCTCTTATGTAACAGTCAACCTTCTGAGTCTGTGTGTGTTGGAGAGGGGGAGAGAGAGAGAGAGAGAGAGAGAGAGAGAGAGAGAGAGAGAGAGAGAGAGAGAGAGAGAGAGGGAGGGGGAGGGGGAGAGAGAGAGAGAGAGAGAGAGAGAGAGAGGGAGGGGGGGGAGAGAGAGAGGGAGAGGGAGGGGGGGGAGAGAGAGAGGGAAAGCTGCTTGCTGCACCACTGCAGAGAGCAACCCCCCTTCCCCTCCCCCGCTCCAGAAGGCAGCTCCCAGCCTGCCCCACCCCCTCCTCCAGCCCATGTTATGTAACAGAGAGCAGCCAGTGCAAATCACACCACTACTGCACGCATAGTGAGCCTTCCTGCTCCTCTGCCATCCTGCTGACTTTGCAGCTTCACAGTGAGGCTCAGGGATGTTGACCCGATGTGCGCTAATGTACTAAACCTAGGGAGTCAGGTGGCTGAGCGGTTAGGGAATCGGGCTAGTAATCAGAAGGTTGCTGGTTCAATCCCCGGCTCTGCAAATGACGTTGTGTCCTTGGGCAAGGCACTTCACCCGACTTGCCTCGGGGGGGAATGTCCCTGTACTTACTGTAAGTCGCTCTGGATAAGAGCGTCTGCTAAATGACTAAATGTAAAATGACTAAATGTAATGTATAACGCTTACCTGTGGAAAAATCCATACGTGACAGCCAGTAGGAAGAAATGGGGACATCGAATCTGAATTATTTTTAGTTTGCGGTTGTCAAGTGTCTGAGCTCCCTCTCTCTCACCTGATTGTTTCCACGCATGATCCTCCTGAAGGCCTTTCACAAGGTCATGGAATATTATTGGACCGTGTATAGCTCGTCCCACAGTTATGTGTGTGCCACTATGTCGGGGAGAGAATCATCGCCGCCGAATGTAGTTGGTGTGAATGTGTGCCCTCTTTCTCCTTGGTGTGAATGTGTGCCCTCTCTCTCCTTGGTGTGAATGTGCCCTCTCTCTCCTGTGGCATCAGCAGGCCTGCATAGCTATAATTCACATGCAGTATGGAATGTGGAACTGCAAAAAAAAAAACGAAACAGGGTCATTACTTAATCATCAGACATGTGCCAGGAAAAAAAAGGAAACACTAGCTACTGCCGGAGCCAGGACAAAGGAGCTGAATTAATAATGACCTGGCTATACGACTGTGGAGGGTCTCTGGCTAATGGTTATTTTGGACTTGACACGGTAATATTGTTTTCTAAAGCCAGGCATGGCGTTGGGGATCATATTGACAGTCCCTCAGAGTATTAAGTTCCCCTTCTTAAGTCGCTGAATGTTACCTACTGACTGCAAAGCTTAACATGATGGTGGTTTGGAAACAAGTGGCAGGTCATAATGTCCAAGCAGTAATAATTCAACACGGGTACCTTGTTATTGTCCAATCCATTTTTATCTGTGCGATTTACATTTACGTTTTCCAGTCATTCAGTTTGTGTTTTATTCAGGCGTTATGGTATCGACTGTTCCTGTTCAGGGAATTGTTCTCTTCGCACATGGGTTCAGTGATATGAATGTCTTTAGACTGAACCTATTAACCCAATTGTTTATAAGTTGAAGGAGGATCCAGGCCCAGTCCTTTGAGCATGAAAATAACCTTGTGTTTGTTGATAGCGGTGTGTGCGTGTCTTCTTGCTGTTTTGAATAATACAGCTCATTATAAGTGCTGTTCCTATAGCAACAGACCGTGTTTGTTGAGCTGACTGAATCCTGTGAGATTTCAGATTCACGTAGTGCGACTCAGGGGAGAAACAGATGGAGAAGGGTAAATGAAGTATAGTTATTGTGATTCGGTATATGTAGACTCAGTTACACCTACAGTTGTGTAATTCAGTGCTCATTGTACGATTAGTTACTGGTACATTGTAGGTACATTCTGGCCCATTCCCAGATATTATAGTGTCCTGTTTAAACTCTTATCAGATCGCTTTCTTATTGATTATGGGTTTGTCGACCTAAACTCAGAGGTGTCTCATCGAAACACCACCTACGTGCCCCTAAGGTGGAGTTAATCAATAGTCATTGGAGTTACTCTGTGACGTTGATGAGAGATCACAGTGAATGATGAACAAGCGTTTCTGGGTATTTTCATAAAGCGTCTCAGTATTCCAGAGAGTGAAGTGAGTGACCTCGGGCCTGTCCTGATCCTATAACTAAAGGCTGTTTTTCTTCTGTGTTATTCTTTGTCCCTCCAGAAACCAGCCAACATTCTGGTGATGGGAGAGGGACCGGAACGAGGAAGAGTGAAAATCGGTACGGGCTCACACACCTGGTCATGTATCACACACCTGGTCTCACACACCATGTCATGCATCACACACCTGGTCATGCATCACACACCTGGTCTCACACACCTGGTCATGTATCACACACCTGGTCATGCATCACACACCTGGTCATGCATCACACACCTGGTCATGCATCACACACCTGGTCATGCATGACACACCTGGTCTCACACACCTGGTCATGCATCACACACCTGGTCATGCATCACACACCTGGTCATGCATGACACACCTGGTCTCACACACCTGGTCATGCATCACACACCTGGTCTCACATACCTGGTCATGCATCACACACCTGGTCATGCATCACACACCTGGTCTCACACACCTTGTCATGCATCACACACCTGGTCATGCATCACACACCTGGTCATGCATCACACATCTGGTCATGCATGACACACCTGGTCATGCATCACACACCTTGTCATGCATGACACACCTGGTCATGCATCACACACCTGGTCGTGCATCACACACCTGGTCATGCATCACACACCTGGTCATGCATTCATGCAAGACTGTAAGCTATGAAGATGAATGGGGCAGTTTTAGCAACCTATCAATTAACATATTGACTGAGTGAGTTGTTGGAAGTATTTCACCCAAGCAGAGCGGCTGAGGGTCTGTTAGGAACACAAGGATAAGGGGATTCAGTGGCCGCTGTAGAGTTACGTAAGAGCAGCTATTATGGGAAGATATAAGTCTGCAATGCCAAACCAGAGCTTGGTTATTGTTTTAGTGAAACTGGAGCCCTTGTGCCTGCCATGGCTTGGTGATACATTCCCTGGCAGGCCGCCTTGCTATGAGAAGATGTTGGGGCCATCTCGTTGTTATGATCAGTGACCTATGCACTTTTGTAAAGCTCTCTCGTGGAAGTCGTGGAAGAAAATAGGACCGTTATATGCAAAGTGTCAAAAGTGCTTATAACTCCACAGCCTTCACTCTGTCAGAGAAGAGAACAGAGGCCACTTTACTGGCCCTTATAGACAACACACTGCACACCCACTACACAACATTCTGCCAAAGCGTAGGAGTCACTTTCAGTAACAGACGTCATCTGCTGCGGTGCTCAACAGATTGCTTGAGGAGGTCATTCCGGTCAGCCGGCATGAGAGTAGGTCGGTCTGGGAACTGGATACGAGTCCTTGAGCCAATGTAACCGGTTCTCGAATACCCAACACTACTTATCCATACCAAGGATTCAACCTACACTGTAGTGCACACACCTGATCAGCAGGACAGGTGTTAAGGAGACAAACATGTCCCTCATGGTATGGCTTTCTTAAAGGACGTCCTGAAACTGGAGTCCCAGTTCAGAACCCGTCTAGTTGGCTTGGTTGATACATTTACATTTTCATTTAGTCATTTAGCAGACGCTCTTATCCAGAGCAACTTACAGTAAGTACAGGGACATTCCCCCCGAGGCAAGTAGGGGGAAGTGCCTTGCCCAACGACACAACGTCATTGGCCGGGAATCGAACTGGCAACCTTCAGATTACTAGCCCGGTTCCCTAACCGCTCAGCCACCTGACTCCCTGTGATATGTGAGCCCATGGCAGATCTCTCTCCAAGAGGGTGGCCTACTCCTGATACTACCGTGTTGATACTATGTCGACACTATGTTGATACTGTTCCTCTCTGTCTCCTTGGTTACTCAGCTGACATGGGTTTTGCAAGGCTCTTCAATTCTCCTCTGAAACCGCTAGCTGACCTTGACCCGGTGGTGGTGACCTTCTGGTACCGGGCGCCTGAGCTGTTGCTAGGAGCCCGCCACTACACCAAAGCTATCGGTAAGTTGACAGAACCAGGACCGTAGAGGTATATAATCCGAAGTAGATTAGACTGAAACAGTGAAGAGACCATTTTGTGTTTGTCAATCCCAGAATGTCCATGCCCATTCAAGTATGTAACCAAATCATACAGAATAGAATCAGGCTTTCTCAACCCTGGTCCTAGGGTCCCCCTGCCGTGCATGTTCTAAACGTTTCCGTCTTCCAACACACCTGATTCAAACGACTGAAGGCTTTTTCCCAGCTTGATAACAAGCCTTTCATTCGAATCAGGTGTGTTGGAGCAGGGAATCATCTAGAACAAGGAAAGTCAAAACCTTGCTATCGCGAAATATATTCATGATTCTTTATTACAGTTTGATTTATCCTTATCTAACTTACTGCAATGTAATATGGGCTAGCACGTACACAACATCCATCAAACCTCTTTACCTTCTACAAAAGCGCTTTGTACGAATTGCAGCAAATGCCTCATTCACAGCACACACAGCAGCTCTGTTCCATGATTTAAATGTTATGAATGTATTTGATATCGCTCTGGATAAGAGCGTCTGCTAAATGACTTAATGACTAAATTATATCAATAAATTTCAAATGGCCTTATTTGTCCATAAGATTGTTCATAATAGCGCTTATCTACCTCAACATTACAAAAGTCTTTTTAACTTCAACTCAGATATTCACCACCACTATACAAGACACCAGAATTTTTTAAGACCAATCATGACAAAATCGGTCTAAAACAACATACAATAATGTTTAGAGGCCCCACCATATGGAATAATCTAACCCAACTGCAACAATCTTGCTTGTCATTCCCCGTTTTCAAAATACTTCTAAAAAAAGATTTCATAGAACATCCAAGTACTACTTTCACCTGATTTGTTGTTTTTCTGGTTTGTTTTCCTTGTTTTGTTTTTCTGTTTTTCTTTTATTTTCTTGGATATTTGACAACCGGATATACATGTAAACACTTCTATGAATCATTTCGCCTAATTTCTTTTGCAATTTGTTAAATATATTTAGTATCGATCACGTATTTATTATGTTCAATGATATAAAATGAGTTTCATTTTGTATTTTCTGGTAACATTTCAACGATTCTCTTTTGTTTTCACTTTTGTTTCACACGTGTAATTAACTTATAATTCATATAGATAATTTATTTCGACTTATTTCATTTGTTTATCTTGGAATATTTTGTTTAGTTTGATTAATGTATAATATTGACTAATAAGTTTCTGGGGTGGGGCGCACGGACAACCACATAGGTTTCTGGCCCCACCTGCATGTTTTTTGTATCTTTATATTGTTTTAATCATTGTATAAATTGTATAAATGCGAATAAACAAACATGCAGGACGGTGTCTCGGGATACCGTCCTGCATGTTTGTTTGTTTATTCGCATTTATACAATGATTAAAACAATATAAAGATACAAAAGAAGAGAAAAAAACATGCAGGTGGGGCCAGAAACCTATGTGGTTGTCCGTGCGCCCCACCCCAGAAACTTATTAGTCAATATTATACATTAATCAAACTAAACAAAATTTTCCAAGATAAACAAATGAAATAAGTCGAAATAAATTATCTATATGAATTATAAGTTAATTACCCGTGTGAAATAAAAGTGAAAACAAAAGAGAATCGTTGAAATGTTACCAGAAAATACAAAATGAAAGAGATGGGCATCACTGGCACTGCACTCCAGTGGATCTTATCCTACCTGTCGGGAAGATCCTACCAGGTTTCCTGGGGAGGCAAACTGTCAGGCCCTCGCCAGCTCTCCTCTGGTGTCCCACAGGGCTCCGTCCTTGGACCCCTCCTCTTCTCTCTGTACACCACCTCACTTGGACCAATCATCACCTCCCATGGCTTCTCCTACCACTGCTACGCTGACGACACGCAGCTGTACCTGTCGTTCCCCCCGACCGATCCGGGGATCTCAGCTAGGATTGAGGCCTGCCTCACAGACATCTCCGCCTGGATGACCGAGCACCACCTCCAGCTGAACCTCGCCAAAACAGAACTTCTCATCATCCCGGCTAAACCCTCCATCTCCCACGATCTCTCAATCACCCTGGGATCTGCGACGGTGACCCCTTCATCCTCTGCCAGGAACCTTGGGGTTACCATGGACGACAAGCTCTCCCTCACGGCCCACATTGCTGCGGTCTCCCGGTCGTGTAGATTCACCCTCTACAACATCCGGAAGATCAGGAGATACCTGTCTGAGCACTCCACCCAGCTGCAAGTCCAAGCACTTGTCCTCTCCAAGTTGGACTATTGCAACTCGCTGCTCGCTGGTCTCCCAGCATGTGCAACCCGCCCTCTTCAGAGGATTCAGAACGCAGCGGCCCGCCTGGTCTACAATCTACCCAGACGCTCCCATGTTACCCCGCTCCTCATCTCTCTCCACTGGCTACCTATCATGGCCCGTATCAGATTCAAGACCCTGGTATTGACCTTCCGAGCAGTGAACGGGACTGCACCCGTCTACATCAAGTCTCTCCTGCAGCCTTACACCCCCACCCGTCACCTACGGTCTTCTTCAGACAACCGCCTGGTGGTCCCACCGCTCAAGACCGCCCGGTCCCAACACAAGCTCTTCTCCTGTCTGGCCCCCCAGTGGTGGAATCAACTCCCCACCTCCATCAGAGACACTGACTGTCTCTCCACCTTCAAGAAAAGACTCAAGACGCACTTGTTCCGGGAGTACAGCGGTACTTAGGAATGGTTCGCTTGACCCGATGTTAGTTTCCTCAAGGATCACAATGACTCTTGCTTAGAGACTTGTTGCTCTTGTGGTTAGTGGTAACTGACTTAAATTTTTGTACTCGCTGTGATATATTGTTTTTATTATTGTTGCTTGCTTTTTCCACAGGTACACTTGCACTTATAGCAGTTCATGTTGTTTAATTGTAACTTGTTTAACTACATGCTCTTATGGTTCTTCCCTTTGGCACTTATTTTGGTTGTTCACAATGTGTGCTTCATGTTTTGGCTACTCGCAATGTTTTGTGGCTATCTCGTTGTTATGGTCAGTGACCTATGCACTTTGTAAAGCTCTCTCTTGGAAGTCGCTTTGGATAAAAGCGTCTGCTAAATGAATAAATGTAAATGTAAATAAATGACCAGTGTTGAGAGAGGCTGTATTAGATAACTAACTGCTCGACATGCGGTTCTGACCTCTGGGCCTCTGTCCCCTCGATTGTCTGACTGTGGAGGTATTTGCTGTGAAGGGAGGAACACGCAAACTTCTCAGAACAGAAGTATGTTCTCCAAGAACGTGATGGTGTAAAGGTTAAACAACATACTCTGTGGGTGTAGTTGAACGTGACATTAAGTGGTTTATGGCATCTCTCTTTTGGATGGGTGTGTATAATTAGATTTAATTCCAGGAAGTCTTGAGTGGTAACTTGGTCAGAGTCCAAGCCAAAATATGTTTTGCAAAATATTTTACATCGCCCACGTAACCCCCTAGAGTGTAAGGAAGTAAAGGATTGAAGTAAAGGATTGATTCATGTCATTTTCGCTTTTAGTATTCAGACACAGTACATCTGTTACAGTGGCCCCGTCACAAGCTGTTACGATTATGTCGCACGTCTAAGAAAAGATAGTTTAGTCACCATGTTTCTTCTTGATGAAGGTCATTTACTGATACTCTTCATATCACAGTATATTCTCTAATCTGTGTTATGTGGAAGGGTGAGGGGTTCTGGACTGACAGTGTGGGACCTTGCAGGATAAGTACAGCTGTTCCCTTTCAGATATCTGGGCAATCGGCTGCATTTTTGCTGAGCTCTTGACGTCGGAGCCAATCTTTCACTGTCGCCAGGAAGACATCAAGACCAGTAATCCTTTCCACCACGATCAGCTGGACAGGATATTCAGTGTCATGGGCTTCCCTGCAGGTTTGTGAAAACACACGTGACTAAAAACACCTCCCAGATGTCGTCCAATTCACCATCCTTGTCTTTTTGATGTGCTTGTCATCACACAAAATGCATGTCAGTGCTTTTACGGCCAGAGTAATTGAGTTATTTTGCTATATTATATTTCTAAAATGTCTCCCCAGATAAAGATTGGGAAGACATCCGGAAGATGCCGGAGTATCCTACACTTCAGAAAGACTTCAGAAGAACAACGTGAGTAGAAGTCTGCACAGACGTGCTTGGAATCGCCCTCCCATCTGGTTTGGTCTGTTTGTCATGTTCCTTTTTTTCCAATGCTTCCTCAGGTATGCAAATAGCAGCCTAATCAAATACATGGAAAAGCATAAAGTTAAACCCGACAGCAAAGTTTTCTTGTTGGTAAGGACACAACACAAGCCTCTCTGGTATATTCTCTGACTGGAACCCAGTGTTTATGGACATTGTGATATCTGCACAGTCAAGCAAGACTGTAATTGATAAGATGTTTATTGATGTTTATTGATAATGGCAGCTCCAAAAACTACTCACTATGGACCCTACCAAAAGGATCACTTCTGAACAGGCACTGCAGGACGCCTACTTCTTAGAGGACCCCTTACCAACCTCTGAGTAAGACTTACTTCTTCATCACTAAATCTCTAAAGTTCATCGTTGAATTGTTGTGTCTTGTCTCCTCATCTCCTTTTACCTTCACATAAAGAGAGAGAGAGTAGAGCTTTTCTCTAGTCCTTATGGTCCAGGGTGTCGAAGGGGAAAGCGAGGAAGTAGTGGTCATTATTTCAGGGAACTGAATTGAAAACCTCATGAATCATAATTGTTTTTGTTGTTAGGATGTGTGGTGTATTGTTTTCTTTTTATTCACTGAAGGAAATATGTTTCTTATCACAGGAAGATAAAGAATGATGTCTCTTTTCCAGGCAATTGGCCCATTAATAAACAAGCTCATTTGTCTTTGTTTTCAGTGTGTTTGCTGGGTGTCAGATACCCTACCCAAAACGAGAGTTTCTGAACGAAGACGAGCCAGAAGAAAAAACCGAGAAGGTAAAACCAGAAATAAACTGCAACTAAACGTCCACACATCTGCTTCCACCAGACACATGTTCATTAGCGTGTGCGTCAAACACCAGCGTAGCGGAGAGCGTCACGTGAGTTCCAGTAAAAGGATGTCAACCTCACTGGTTCTACGAATCCAGAGGGCTTTTCTGTGCCTTCGCAGCTGCTGTCAAGAAGGCAGCGTCTGATCCAAGTGCTGCCTCGCAGTCAGGCTGGCCGCGAGCCCTCCACCAGCCAGGCTTGCTAGGCATGACAGGGCCTCATTGTTTCAGCTGACCAGTTCACGTGTCTTGGCATGGAGCCCCATGAGAACCATGCAAGCCAGAGGGGCAGTGGGATTCCTGTAAGCCGTCTCAAGCAAGTACTTTCAAGGCCTCAGTCCCACATCGCTGTAAACAATGACACGCATCGATCAATGGCCTATTGTTCACGTGGCTACGCGTTGAAAACCCGTTTTCTGAAATCAGGGTTTGTTTGACGGATTCGTAGGAAATGTTGTCGATGTGTGGTAAGAATAGTTACGTCCTTTCATGCCGCAGTGACGTACAAAGTGGTGTCTGGAATGTTTACGTGTGTTTGAGTGTGTCGCCGCGTGTGTGTTTGTGCTCGCAGACGCAGCAGCATCAGACCCAGACCCAGCAGCAGGCCACGGCCCAGCAGGCCCCCTCACAGCAGAACTCGGCCCAGACCAATGGCACCTCAGGGGGCACAGGGGCCAACCCCGGCGGGGGTCTTCAACACAACCAGGACCAGGGGCCCCCGAACAAGAAACCTCGCATCGGGCCCTCGGGAGCCTCCTCAGGCACAGGTGTCCTGCAGTCAGAGTACCAGGTCAGTTCCGTCTCACCAGTGGACCACACAGGCACCTTTACTATCCGTTTAAGCTGTTATGTTTTACCTGGTAAACTTAGGTAGGTCAAAATCCAAAGGGTGGAGTAAAACAGCAGAAATGTGGGCCTCCTTTGACACTTTAACTTTGGGGGGGGGGGGGGGACACGGTGTTGAGCTTTGGCCTGGAGCTCTCAGGCTTTGCTCTGAGAGACCAGACAGTGAAGGGATCTAACTCTGGCATGAGGGAGGTATGACGCTGGATAACTGTAATGCCAGCCATATTTTATCAGGAAGATAATGTCGTTTCTTTGGTTCACACCAGCCTGCTGATAAAGGATAGAGTCGAACACTGAGCCGGCCTGTCTCACTGCTGTCCTCTGTCCTGGCGCCCAGTCTATCTTTGGCTCGGGCCCGTTCACGGGGTGTGGGATCGGGAGAGAGAAAGAGTGATTGTGAACCGTGGGGTGTGAGAGGGAGGGAGAGAGTGAAAGAGTATGTGTTAGAACATAAGCAAGGTTGAGATAAAGCTGGTCTCTCTGACCTTGTCTGTACCTCCGCTGGGGGCTGTTGAAGGGGTACAAGCAGTTGCTATATTTAGCCTGGGCTGAGGTTGCATGTGTGCAGCTGCTGGGATCTTCACAGTCAAGCTTTAGCCGATGTATAATTATCCCCCTTTCTGAGGAACAGAATGGGACAGAGCTGGCTAGTTTGGCATCACATTCAGCGCCCTACTTTCCCCCTTATTGATCACTCTCCCCCGGGCAATCCCTTAATGCACTGCTCTGTCCCCCTCTGTACCACTCACATGATGTGTAGCGGGGGGGGGGGGGGGGTGGATATAGATGTACCCCAGTCCAGATCTGCCACCTACCCTTGGTCATTAAGTAGTGAATTGGGTAAATAGGTCTTGGTGAGGGTTTTTCTCAGACTGGCACAATGAGTCATAATGGTCAGGTACAAGTCAGTCAGTCAGTCACATATCTATTTCCAACCTACAAGGAGTAGTAGGTTTATTATAGTAGGGGGTTGGTGTTGTGATGGCTGTTTGATATATTGCTGTGTCCTAAGTCCTAAGTATAGTTTCAATATGTCTGAAATATTTGCTCTGAGGATAGATTAATGTTGTCACCATTTTGTACTTTGATAGTCTGCATATGACTGACCATTGTCATAACTGAGCCTTATCGCTCACCTCGCATATCAGATAAAATAGCGTGCTGTCTTAAATTCCACAAGTGTCCATCAGTATGTTGAGAAGTCAACCCCAATCAATTTTTATTTCTTTTTTTAATTTAATTTCTACGTTTTTTTTTTTGTTTTTTTATCTCCCCAGTGTCATAGACAAGGGATATTTCAGGTTATAGATTTGTAGGTCAGGGTAAATCGCTCTAATTTAGGTCACCAGTTGTGGTAATTAGCAGAACTGTGGGTGAACAGCAGGAAATGCTGGAAAGTGCACTATTGGTGTTGGTATCATGAGCGGTTACTGTTTTAATGTAACTGTCTGAAAGGCACCTTGTGACAAACAGATGCTCTCGAGGTGCCCAAAAGGAGAAGAGTTGTTACAACGTTTATTTAGCAGATGCGTGATTTTTAAAACCATTCCAAAGTTAAACAAGGGTATCTTTTGAGTCAGGTGGCTGAGCGGTTAGGGAATCGGGCTAGTAATCCGAAGGTCGCTGGTTCGATTCCCGGCTGTGCCAAATGACGTTGTGTCCTTGGGCAAGGCACTTCACCCTACTTGCCTCGGGGGGAATGTCCCTGTACCTACTGTAAGTCGCTCTGGATAAGAGCGTCTGCTAAATGACTAAATGTAAATCTTTTAGTTTTCCTGAGTCACAAACCGTGACGTCTCCCTGTCGTCAAACGTAACCCTTCTCTCTCCGTTCTCCTCCTCATCAGCACTCCAGCTCCCGCCTTGGTTACCAAAGCAACGTCCAAGGTTCCGCCCAGTCCCAGAGCACCATGGGATACTCGTCGTCCTCCCAGCAGAGTTCCCAGTACTCCCACCAGTCCCACCAGTCCCATCGCTACTGAGCTCTCCTAGCAGCAGAGGAGCTCCACGTCTCCGTCATCAAGGAACCAACCCACCACCTCCAGCACAACTCCACCACCCCCACAAGGCAACTGCCTCTGCTCCACCACCTCCACGAGGCTCCAGCCTCTGCTCCACCACCTCCACGAGGCTGCAGCCTCTGCTCCACCACCTCCACGAGGCTCCAGCCTCTGCTCCAGCACCTCCACGAGGCTCCAGCCTCTGCTCCAGCCTCTGCTCCACCACCTCCACGAGGCTCCAGCCTCTGCTCCAGCCTCTGCTCCACCACCTCCACGAGGCTGCAGCCTCTGCTCCACCACCTCCACGAGGCTGCAGCCTCTGCTCCAGCCTCTGCTCCACCACCCCCACGAGGCTGCAGCCTCTGCTCCAGCCTCTGCTCCACCACCTCCACGAGGCTGCAGCCTCTGCTCCAGCACCTTCACGAGGCTCCAGCCTCTGCTCCAGCCTCTGCTCCACCACCTCCACGAGGCTCCAGCCTCTGCTCCAGCCTCTGCTCCACCACCTCCACGAGGCTGCAGCCTCTGCTCCAGCACCTTCACGAGGCTCCAGCCTCTGCTCCAGCCTCTGCTCCACCACCTTCACGAGGCTCCAGCCTCTGCTCCAGCCTCTGCTCCACCACCTCCACGAGGCTGCAGCCTCTGCTTCAGCACCTTCACGAGGCTCCAGCCTCTGCTCCAGCCTCTGCTCCCCTCCAGGGCCTCCTGATCAGACATGTCATTCAGATGACAGTCAGGCCATTCCAGCTCCTCCACCCAGGGAGGGGGGGTGGGGGGTCAACCCCCCACCCCCCCTCCCTGCCTCACGTCCACAATGCCCTCACACTTAAGTCAAGGGTACTGCAATATGGAGGCATACCCAACATAGGAACCAAAAACAAGCCCTGCCTCACAAGGGTGTAGAATATAATGTTGTTGTTTTCACTAAATGGGTTGGTCTTATTATGGAGAGGAAAACTGAGTTAGGTGTAACCTTAAACGCCAACTACACAAATACTGAACCATGGCACTTATAAAAACTTGTTCTTTACATGGAAGGACCGCAGCTCTGTTCATTGATGTAAACTATATTGCACCTTTTCCTATTTGTTCAATTGAAATTGTTGCTTGTTTGCTCTCGATAATTGATGTTTTTGTAAATATTGTCCAATATCAACCAGATAGGATGAAACACATGAAATAACCCTTTACTGTTATAATTTGTAATCTCTTAAAAGATTGGTTTTGTCCTGAGTAGATCCAACAGAAGACTCATGCCTCATGCCGGTAAGAGAAAGATTTGTTTTGTTTTATTCTTCTGTTGCCCCTTAAGAATCACATGTTTTCACATGATAATCAGCTCACTAGCTGATGCAGTTGCAGGGATGTATGAAATAATTTATCTTGATCTTGTTTGAAAGTTTTTTTTGTTTTGTTTTTATACCTAGGCATCTGTTTGGGAGAAAAATGAAGTTTCTAGATATCTCTGTACAGTCCTCTTTTCAGAATGCTCTTTTACAAGTTCTGCAAATTGTAATATTCTCCAGCAACTTTAGGTACCGAACTGGTTCAACAACCAAGCTATTCAGATACTATGGGTCAGATGATGTTGACACAGCACTCATATTTAGTGACAAAGAAACCATTTCTTTTTTTTTCGCCGATTTCTCCTCATTTGTGGCCCGGCGGCTTCTGAGTTTGTGCCTCCCTGTCTGAGGATCTGTCTGTGGACTCCGCTGATCGACACGTCCAGTCATGGACACAGAGTGGACAAAGGTCACTGAATGTGCGCACCATCGTACAGGGCAGCTAAGAGTGCACCTATGGTCCTGAAACTGCAACTGCCTGATGTCGTTTGTTTTTTTCATTCTCACTTTGGCGTCTGTTTTGTGTTTCTTGTCCCGTTTTACATTCAATCAAGTTTGTTATCCAATCCAGTCGAAGAACAGCACTGTTGGAACAGATCCACGATGAGCTGGAACAAATATGTGTTATGTACTCCACTCTTTCCTGTTCTACTCCACCCCCTGGTGGTGCACTGAGTGTTATCCCAGGGAGAGTGGGATGTCAGTAGTGGTTTCCAGTAGTATTTATCTTGAGAAGATGAGCAGACTAGATGTGCACTGTGCCTAGAGATGTTGCACATGCACAGACATCCGAGCTCCATTTACTTGTTCTGTTGCGTTTGTGAAGGGATGTTTGAGCGCTGACATCTAGTGGCCATAGACAGAACTGGATGACTCTTCCTACGCAGCGACGAGGAAACAAATGTACTTTTACATGTCGACACGATCCAGACAGTCTTCATCAAGTTGTTTTGCTTCATGATTCTTTAAACTGCCTTTGTGATGGTCCAGAAATCACTAGCCATGTTCTACTGGTATATTTTGATCAACAGCTCTGTGACAGATGGAGAGCACTATCCAGTAAGAGAGGACGGACGGATTCACATTTCATCACTTTCACACCAATTGGGAACATATGCAGTTGAGACTGCACTGCCTCTGTATATGTCAAAGGTGTGGATTTGTAGATACTTTACCTCCCTATACTGAGCGATCTGACATGATCTATCTCCTGCCTCTGGATCTTGGTCGTAGCACTCTCAGCAACATGTTTGACAGGATGTTGAATTACCATAGATGTTGTACCAGGTGAATTTTAAAGACACCAGTTGTAAAGAATCAGTCCAAGACCTTACAGTTACCTGTAACTGTAAGGTCATGCAACATACAGTTGCATGTTGACACTGTTTTGGTTTGGAGCCGTTTGATGTTTCTCATCTATTAACCGATGATCTGGCACGCAGACCAGGGCAATACAGTAGGTCCTTTTGTCTGTGACGAAACCAGCAGCTATCAAAGTTTTGTTTTTTCATCTCCTTTTTTATGTGTACAAGAAATATGAAGTGCAGCCGCATAGCATTAAAGATACTATAGTTTACTGTTGCATATCTATCTCTACATAAGCGAGGTGTCAAAAGTATTATTCAACCTGGGGCTCCTACAGGTAACAGTGGGGCAATGACTGACAAACAGTTCCTATGCAAAAATCTAAGAGAAAAGCTTTTACTTGTTCAATGGCTTCAGTTTTGCAATGTAAGCATGCAGATCACAAATTTACTGTGGTTTTAAAAATTATTTGGGATATCAATTCCTTGTGTAATTCTAATATTGAATTCAGTAATCAAAGATGGCATTCACTTTAGTTTTGTTTCTTACAGAATTGTTAATTGTACTATAGATTAAATATTGTTAGAGAAATGCATATATATATTGATATCATTGTATACAATCATATTTATTTTCTCATGAGTATATGATACCCATGTTTAGGTCTGTCCTCTGCCTTAACTACAGTAGAAACAGAAAGGGACCTTTGTCAATCAGTCAGGCAATCGCCACACCACCCTAAACTACCATCATCATTATTTATAGTTTGTTCTCTATAGTCCAATGAAATAGCCATATCTGGTTAGTTACTGATTTTGTGATACAAACTAATCTAAGCAAATTCACCTTATCTTGTTACTGATTGTACAGAACCATGACAGTGTTTGATGCTGTTGGGCCCTTTTACACCTTTTCCGTGTCTTGCCTGTGTACGATTGTTGATTCTCACCTTTGCTTCTGTTGACTGCTTGTGTTCACCACAGTCAGTCTACACACAAACCTGGGGGCTGGGTCGTAAATCTGCCTCTCGCCTCCAGTTTTACTGAAGTGATACATGTTTTCATGTGTGGACAGTGCCTTTTTCGTGTTAATCTTTATTTACTACTTGGTGGAATTTTCCAAGATTTTGTTTTTTATTTCCTATGCCGTCTATTATGGTATGTTTGACTTCTATGTTTTGTTCCTGTTTTTTATGTTCATTATCATCTACAGTCTGACTGGTTATTTACACTATGTGACAGCAAGCAGCTAAATATCAACTTTGTGTTTTTTATCCTTTATCTGATCTTTAATTTAAAGACTACAAAAAATATACAACGTAAGGTTATGGAGGATTGTATTCTCTTAGATATTGACCTAACCCATTGGTGAAAACAGTTAAATGTTTTAAAATGCTGTAAATAAGAACACATTTTAATAATTTCTCATTTAATTATTGAATAATTGTCTTAAAATGCACTGTTATTGCTGAAATATTTAGTGGTAAATAAAAAAGTATTTAATGTTTGTTTTTTTAATGTCTTGTTTAGACACTAAAGTTATGACAGTTATGTGAAAGTTTTAAGACAGATTATGCTCTCTTACGTATGTGTAGATATTTATAGGCACACGATAGTATTCACATATGAATCATAGTGCCCTAGATCTTTACCCTGGAACATTTCTCCTTTAGTAATGTTGCATGTTTCTGTCTTTTCCAATCCATAACTTAAAGCACTTATTATCCTCTCAACAGTATATACAGACAGACAGACACTGTTTGCAAGGTGCTCTTGTGAAACAGAACCGTTATCAGACCTTTCAGTAAAACACAGCACTTATTTAGCCTGAAACATAATGCTCTCGGGCAAACATACCAGAGCAGAATATGTACTGAGTGGACTGGTTTCCCTGTTCCAAATGCAAATCTTGTTTGATATGTCACACTGTTTGTGCATAGTGCATTGATGTCAAGATGCCCCTTTCATCCTGGTTAAGACATGAAAGGCATCAACTTTGAATGGTGTGCTTTCACAATAGGTTTTATTGTACATCAACAGAGTTCTTTGCAAGTCTGGGTGTCTGTCAACTCATGCATTTTCTGTGTATTTTGTGTATATATGTGTGTGTGCGTGTGTGTGCACACAAATTCAAAATACACACACAGCCTAAAGGTATTGTCTCCATAGCTTTCCTAGGTAAGGCTGCAATAAAAAAAATACAAGAAATAATAAAAAATATATATAAAACATGAGCTACTAGCTACTTTGTCCTAATTTCATTGTACAAATGACTGTTATATGAAAAAACTGTTATATGAAAAAATATTGTAAATTGTAATAAAACTTTTATGCTTCAGCCTCTTTCAATAGTGCAGAAGTCTTCTCTGCCAGAGTAGGGCTACCCTGTTTCACGTTTGTTTGAACAACTGCAGTATGAGAAATGTGTTAACACATTTTCCACCTAGATTGAGTCATAAACTTTTCAGAATAAAATTGTTCAATGTAAACATTTATACTGACGTTTACCTAACTGAGGCATATATAGGTCACTAACTCAGCAGATTATTAGGATCATGACGTGGTTCTCCTTGTTGTCACTAGAGGGAGTATTTGTAGTCAATTATAGTCTTCACACGAGTATACATTTACCAACAGTCTGTAGCAAATAGTATTGTAACTGTTTTTAGAGATATAATTCCCCACTAATATTAAAGCATTTTAGGTATTCAGCGACACTTATGTACTGCTTTTTATGTCATCAGTTTGAGATTTATTTATAAATATATGACTGGCTACTTAGAAGTTTGTGCCATGGGCTATTTCAATAATCCAACCCAAACGTTTACCTTCCACATCGTGGTCATTATTCCCTGTAGACTCCAAGAGAAGCGTCAAATGGGTGCCACATTCAGGATCCTTTTAATAGCTGGTAACTTGACAGTTGGACCAGTGCAGGCAAGCTGAGGATTTGGCATCAATGATCCAGCTATGGTAACGAAGCAAGTGAACTCCCACATCTCAAGACATACTACTTTTAAACTACAAGGGAATTTATGATCAGGGGGGATCTCAGATCTCTCAACCTAAACCCTCAGCAGAAGGAATTAACAAAGACATGATCCCATTCCCCTCCCTGGATTTCTGATTGAGCCACACACGCACACACTCCAGTTGTGCCTGTGTGTTAGTCAGTGAGGTTGAGTGTGTCCTGGGTAGCACAGCAGTAGTTGCTCCAGGGCAGCTCAAACTGATTCTCTAGACACGTGGGACACATTCCACTCGTAAATCCCCAGATTCATGACATGTCTGGGGCCCCTGCAGGGGGACTGACCCACCACACAACACCTGCGTTATCAGCCCCAGTGGAGAGAGACCACTGCATTAGTGAAGGCTCTGTGATAAGGAGGACTTGTGTGGACATCAGTTACCGACGAGACTGCTGCTCTTAAGTGCCACTGAGGAATGGTTGGTTGGGAGGAGGACTCCAAAGGTTTCCAACCTCCAGAGTTAATGTAAAATCATGTGCGCCCCATCGGGCCCAGGCGAAATCTCTCTGTGGAGTGGGTTACTGGTTGTGTGTGTGTCCAGCTCCACCTCAGAGCCAGTGGTGAGGTGGTTGTAAGTGTGTTTCGTCAGCCTCCTAAGGTTGAAAGGAATGCTGAGCAGATCACGGTCAGACTGACCGTCTGACTGTGTGGGAACCAGAGTTCAGCATCTGGATCTCAGCCCTCACCCCATTGCTGCACAGACATAGCACAGCTTTGTTGGTCTCTTCGACAAGATTAATGCCCTCCAAATTATGAGATCTACTCAGAATGAAAGACCCGCCTAAGAATTATATCCATACATGATGACTGACTCATTCTGAATGAGTGGTCTTTGAAAAAAGATAGCAGAAGGTTTGAATTTAATATTTATTCTCAACCCAGCCTCATTTCATGATTGTTCTGTGGGTGATTTGTGTGTAAATTATGAGTTGCAAGTGCGTAGGTCTTCACCTCAGTTTAGAATGTTCTGTCCTACATGTCCCCTTAGCTGATCACTTAAGATGATTTGGTTACATTCCTAACCCCCTTTTGATTCCCCCTTCACCGCCCCCCGCCCCACACGTACACACACACACACACACAGACACACACACACACACACACACAGACACACAGACACACACACACACAGACAAACCTCTCCCAAGGGGGCCGTCTTCTCTGCCTTGTGTCACACTTGTTAGAATAACACCCACCATACCTGCATCATGAGAGCCAGAGGACAAGCTAGCACAAAGTGGAACAATGACTCGAGAGTCAAACCCTGCGAGCGAAATCTTTACTGTTGATCCGGCCATCCACAGACTGTGAGAAAAAAAAGCCTCTTTCTGTGCAAGGAATGGAAGGCTGTAGCCTTCACAAGAACTCTATCTGAGGGGTGTGTTACACAGCAGCACTACAATCAGTCAACAAATGAATACTTTTTCTTTTGCATGAACTGCACTTTTGCAGAGGATGTGGCTGAAGGGTATGAAGTGGAATGAGGGGGCGGGATGCGGGCCTGGCATCAGTACAGAGAGTTCCTTGTGAAATTCTACGAAACATTCTTCCCTGTGACACAAGTCACAATGACAGGGAATGCACACCTTCCTGATCTTCCTGATTGATTGGATGACAAATGACACAAAACTGACATCTGGAATGTTCCAGGGAATCAATTTTAATACTTCCCTGTGCCACATAACGTTGGCATAGGAGGGGGAAAAGTTGTCAAAATAATCTTTGGCTGACTTTTTTGCCCCATCTGCACAATTCTCACCCCACCTCACCCCATGTAGCAGCCTTTGCTGTGAGAAATGAATACTTACATGTAGTTAAGAGTGCTGAGAGATGAGAGCCTGCTCTGTGGTTAGGGGGTGTCTGTTCTGTTGGCTGCAAACCCGGAGTCAGGAGGTCAGGGTCTGGGCACATAGCAGGAGGCGCACTGTGTGTGTGGGTGTGTGTGCGTATGAGTGTGTGTGTGTGTGTGTATGAGTGAGTGTATGTGTGAGTCACACCATTACGCAGAAACACAAGATGCCATATGTTTCCACCCATTCCACTGAAAAGTGTTCCGACTTCTTCACATGAAGCATCCCGCAAGCGGCTGTTTTCTCACTTACAATGCCACAGAACAAGAAACTTGGTCCACATCAATTAAGCTGTTTTTCTTTTTTTTTTATGGGACACCTGTTTATGATGTCCTCACAGACAAACTCAACCGAGGGCAGACCAAGTGATACAGAACAACAAAAGAGCCATCAACCAAAGGGGAGAAATAATGATTTCACCCAGCAGGACCTGTGGACATGTGCTTATTAAATAACAGATGCGTCAGTCATCCTGCCCATCCGTATTCCAAGTGATGCGCTTGATGAGTTAATTTACCTCACAACAGAATTATAGAAACACAGGATATTTGTTGATTGGCCACAGTGGCTGTCAGTCAGTCAACCTAGCTAACTGATTTCCTTATGTCCATGTTTTCACTAATCATGACTGGCGCAGGAAATTTAGGCAAGACATGGTTTGATTCGTTTTTTAACGTGTGAATGTGCCACTTACACTAACTGAAATGTTAGTGTGATTAAACATGTTTAATGTAAAAAAATAACCATTTTTGTAAAGGCTATGGCAATAACATAGAGCAATTTTTTTTGTAATGCATTACAAAACTTGCATCAGTCCTACGCTAAACTACAGTCACCCATTGCTGTATTAAAAGTTCAGTTTTTGAGCTCCGCCCACATAACCATACATGCTGACATCCACCTACCATCTCCTTAGAAGGACCCGCCCACTACAGTAACCATGTGAACCCATAGGCTTGGTGTAAAGATACATAGGCTGGCTACATACTTAGGGTAACATTATGCTTCTGCATCTATGCAGCGAGGTCAATTGGGCACTAAGGGCGCAAGTAAAAAGCATGATTTAACTTTGACCACACATGCCTCGATACAAGACAAAGAAAAGCTACATTTAAACCCAAGAACTAAACATGCCTGCACAAACGTAATTTCCTTAGAGATAATATACACATCTTTATTTATAAGATATAATAAGGGAGTGTTTATACATTGATATTTTTGTGGAATTATCCCACGTAGCTATTATATTCTACCTGTCTACAGCAGCATAGTGAGAATCTTAAGCACCCGCTACCACCTGTAATTCTCCTGCATTGTCTGTTGATAGTTTCCATTCTAATACCCCCAAACTTTTCCTTTGCTTGGCTCTTCAGCAGAAGATTTAGCAATCACACTTCCTCTCCCTCATACAACCTTCCCCTCAACAAAAAAAACACGGGTCTCTCTCTCTCGCGATAGTCGCTTGCTAATGCAGCCGCCATATTCTCTGATAGTATTTTGATTCGTATCTGGAAGTTATAGAAACGAAACGAGAAAATAAAGGGGATAGTTCAGGGGGTGTAGAAGAATAGTTGTCAAAAGTATTCCCGAGTCTCCAAAACAGCGGGGGACTACGTTGTAATATTACCCCAGTCGAGAGTTAATACAGTGAGGGCCTGGGTGCCGTTGAATCTCCGATTCCGAAGTCCCCTGCTCCGCTTCTTTCAGCACCACGGCCCAGTGGAGATTCTGTAGCTGTGTCTCGGGTGTTGAAGGTGGCCCAGGGAGCGGCGGCGGAGACGGTAAGCGAATGCTTCTGAATAGGCCCAGAAGTTGTAGACGTTTTAAGTTTGAATAATGTAAATGGAATCTGCTTCAGCTAACTTTTCTTATCCTATTATTCGAATCGTTGTCTATTTACTCTGTCTACATAAACCAAGAAAAAAGTTTGTCTAGCGACTTTTCATGTGTGGAAAAAGTTTTTGACAACTGGTCGCTAGCCTACGAAGCTTTTCAGTAATGTTCTGATGCTGTGTACAGCACATTAACGCTTTGTTGATTCACAGTCATGGAAATATAGTTTAGTTGCATTTAGTATATTCATGTACTTTTTAAAGCTTACGTGCATGTTTGTAGCTAAGGCTAGACGCTACATTTTCCATTGAGCTTTCGTAAAACGTAAGTCATGGATATAATTCTGAGCGCAGAGCAAGTTGGACCACGCAGCAGCATTTTAACATTTCAGAATCTAACACAGATTTCGACTTCAAAGCTGTTTTATTAGCCAATGTTTTGGGAGTAGGCTACTTTATAAATGTCCTAAGTTAGCACGTTTGCTAACACCGCTCCATGGGCTTTCCACAGGTTACGTTGTATAATCTTTAGTCATACCTGATCATTTTCGATATTGGCTACAATTGTTGCCAGACTGAAATGTAATGCTTTATATACAAAATATATACCAGGGCATACTGTCTGCTGTAGTACGTTATTAGCCAACACAGTTAACAGGCCTCTCCCGGATAGCGGTGTCTGGGACTTGAGTTCCGAATGACATACAGGCCCGACCTAACTGTAAGTAGGCTAATCGACTGTCATGGAGACTTGATTGAATGAATCAAGTACTAGACTATAATTATCACGTAATTCTACGTTGTCCGGCAGGACAGTGGCTTTAGCCTGGATAGTGACTTTACCTCCTTCCAATGGTCATCCTCCCAATTCTTGATGTGTAGTCAATGTATTTTTTGCTTATTTTGTTGTTGATCTATGTATATTAATGCTGTCATTGAGCTTGTTCATTGGTCACAAGGGGTCATCACATCCTGTATTGGTCATCACCGTTTTGTCACCGCCTGTTAACCTACTTTTTATTCATCTGACACAGATTGGCCCATCCTTAGATTGAATGTTGCTAACAGCTGGCATATGAACCAGAATAACGTTTGAGGTTGCCTGTAGTGTGAAGAAAATCTAAATGAAACAGCTTTTCATTTAATATAACTGCCTTGCTATAGATTGAAGTGCAGTAAAATATAGACCCATAAAAAGTTTTTTTGCGAAAGAAAAAAAGTTTCATAATCTCTAACTTACTTGGCAGCAAAGTGCCTGTCATTTTGTCAATTGCGTGGTTGTAAGACTAGGTTAGTCTGCTAGGTTTAAGGAAAGATGTACCAGGGTTTGGTATCACTTCTGTAGGTCTCTGAATGCAAATGTTGGCGTTGCTGATGGTGGTGGGGGTGGTGTATAATTCATTAGCAACTTGTGCCTGTCTTGACTTGCAGTCAACATCACACTTCCTGACCAATAAGCTGCCACGGCCAACTGTTTATAGGTGCAGACCCCTAAGTGAAACCATGTGTGCTTGTAGCTGGGCAAATATGCCACTGGGAGGGCCTGCTCACTTGCCACTCTTTAGAGAGAGGGGGCTATGGTTTCACATGCTCTGATAAGTGCTAATCCACAGATAAATCACACGTTTGGACTAAGCGACAAGGCCAGGACCATCAAGTTTAATGCAACGTTTTGCAGGCCTGCTTTGGAGCTGTTCAGAGTAAATTTCATTAGTGGCATTTGTGTGAGTGTAAATCTAGGCACGGTATTGAGTTTACAGTTGGTTGATTACAGTAAACTTCAGAGCTGAGCATTGCTGTTCTCCCTGTAGTTGACGAATGGCCTCAAAACATGTGAATATCAATAGGATATGGTATTTTAGCTTGATATCTGAAATGATTGTGTGTATTAGACTTTACACGATAACCTAGCTACATTTTAGTTGCTGTTGTGACTTTTGAGTTTTGGGTTCCGCAGTTTATTACAGTTGTGGTTGATTACTGCCAGCCCGGACTGGAAACCTCAGACTTGAAAAACCTGTTTTGAGATTCATTTGCAAAACATCCCCCTGCCCGTGTGGTAAGAGGCAGGTTTTTGACGAGGAGTAGGATAATTATCAGAGCGTTGTGTTGGCTTGAACTCGCATGCTTGTTTTTGGGATCGCCAGGCAGTTTCAGTTGAAACGTTTTCACCAAGGAAATTGTGCTGGCACACCTTCCTCTCAGCCAGTCACAGAACATCGCTAACATTTCCACAACATTTATTCTGTTTTAGCAGCAGGCAGTGCCATGGAAGATTTTAGGCCGGGCTACGTTATGGAAGCTTAACAAAGTAGGCAGCCATCTAGTTGAATTGATTGGTTGAGTCTGATTCCAGCTGTGATGTGGTTCTGTCTCTGTGTTGCAGTGAGTGGAAGGATCTATCACATTATAGTCAGCACAGCCAGGTCTACTCCCCTCCCCCACCCCGGTGTGTCTGTCAGGAAGAGAGGCTGGGATTTGAACCCCCCCTCCCCCTATTGAAGTTCTCCCCTCCCCCAGTTTCAGATGGGATCCTCCATTTCTCATGGTGTTCCCCCCAGGTCATGGGTCAGATTGCCTGTACCGGCTTGGACACTGCAGAGGCTGTGTCTACTTCAGCACAGTGTGGTTGTAGGAGACTACCGTTCAGAAATATTGGTGGCTGCTGTCCCAAGTGTACCACTTTCATTTTCTATCAGTCATAGGTTGCAATGATCATGCACATTTGCCATGCATGCTTTTTTTCATTTACGTTTTTACTTTTGTCCTTTGCTTGAACAGGATCAAATGAAAGCTCTGTCTTCTTGGTACTGTTCTACCAGAGCACTGTTGGCACCTCTTTTATTGTGTTTCTGTAATCAGTTAGACGTGAGAATGACTTATGTTTCTGTCTCTGACGCAGGCAACACACTTTATTGTGCTTTATTGTCCTCTGCAAACAGATGGATCATTGAAAATTGTATTTAAATTGTACTGTAGTAAAACATCTGCTTTTTTTATTTTATTTTTTTACTAACTGCTGAATATTGAAGTGAAAAACATTTTCCTGAAATAGCCCCAGTACCACCAGCAATATAATAATTAAAGAGCAGCTTTTCCTGCTAATGAAGTGTTTTTCAAGTTTCCCTTGCTGCAGGAACTCGGCTATGAAATAGGATAGTAGCACAACCATCAATTAAAGGAATATAGGAGAGAGCCTCACTTGGCTTTGCCCTGGATGTAGCATTTAAACTAATTAAAAACAGAGGCGCTCGTCTTTTAAACAGGGATGTTTTGGAGAGGCAGCTTTGCAGCTCTCCAGACGCTTTACTGCTGAGTTGCTATGCAGTGCACTTTACTGCTGAGTTGCTTTGCAGTGCACTTTACTGCTGAGTTGCTATGCAGTGCACTTTACTGCTGAGTTGCTATGCAGTGCACTTTACTGCTGAGTTGCTATGCAGTGCACTTTACTGCTGAGTTGCTATGCAGTGCACTTTACTGCTGAGTTGCTATGCAGTGCACTTTACTGCTGAGTTGCTATGCAGTGCACTTTACTGCTCAGTTGCTATGCAGTGCACTTCACTGCTCAGTTGCTATGCAGTGCACTTTACTGCTGAGTTGCTGCTGAGTTCAGTGCGGGGCTGGTCAGTGTATGCAGCAGTTGAATGAGCCGAAGGGCAGCTGCCATGTTGTGCTTGTGCCATGCAGCCTGTGTAGTCTGACTGGTTCAGTTGTGTTGTGCTTGTGCTGCCTGTGTAGTCTGATTGGTTCAGTTGTGTTGTGCTTGTGCCGCCTGTGTAGTCTGATTGGTTCAGTTGTGTTGTGCTTGTGCCGCCTGTGTAGTCTGACTGGTTCAGTTGTGTTGTGCTTTTGCCGCCTGTGTAGTCTGACTGGTTCAGTTGTGTTGTGCTTGTGCGCCTGTGTAGTCTGACTGGTTCAGTTGTGTTGTGCTTTTGCCGCCTATGTAGTCTGACTGGTTCAGTTGTGTTGTGCTTTTGCCGCCTGTGTAGTCTGACTGGTTCAGTTGTGTTGTGCTTGTGCCGCCTGTGTAGTCTGACTGGTTCAGTTGTGTTGTGCTTGTGCCGCCTGTGTAGTCTGACTGGTTCAGTTGTGTTGTGCTTGTGCCGCCTGTGTAGTCTGACTGGTTCAGTTGTGTTGTGCTTGTGCCGCCTGTGTAGTCTGACTGGTTCAGTTGTGTTGTGCTTTTGCCGCCTGTGTAGTCTGACTGGTTCAGTTGTGTTGTACTTGTGCCGCCTGTGTAGTCTGACTAGTTCAGTTGTGTTGTGCTTGTGCCGCCTGTGTAGTCTGACTGGTTCAGTTGTGTTGTGCTTTTGCCGCCTGTGTAGTCTGACTGGTTCAGTTGTGTTGTACTTGTGCCGCCTGTGTAGTCTGACTAGTTCAGTTGTGTTGTGCTTGTGCCGCCTGTGTAGTCTGACTGGTTCAGTACACAGGAAGACACAGCCACTGACACAATGGTCCTCTGCAGCAGCAACAATACTGGATTATCATACAGAGGAGACTGCAGACACTGTGGCAGGATATGTGTTACACACACACACCCCCACACACACACACACTTCTTCCTGTCAGGGACTTTGTAATAACCACCTCAACACGACGACCTGTCAGGCTCAGTCAATTACACTATTCCATGAAGAGACACTCTTCCTCCGTAGTTGAAGATGCCTATCGACGACGCGTCGATGGCATGTCAGTCACAGATACAAGTAACCATGGTTACGTAAAATGTGGTTACGCCCGAGGAACGAGTATCCTGTGTGTGTGTGTGTGTGTGTGTAGATCGGTCTGGATGCTTTGTGCGTTGCCACGGTGACGCGTTGCACGCAGAACGAAGGCCGCTGGAGACAAACGAGACGCAGGCCTGCAGAGAAGTGGGGCCCTCGGTTTGAGGTGAAGAGTCTGAAAGGGCCTTTAGAGGAAGTGTGCAGTGGAATTCAGGAGAGATAATATGGTGCTGGTGGAGTGGTCTATCTGACAGGGGAGGGGGGGGGAGGAAAGGGGTGGAGAGGAGTGGATGGGGGTGAGGGGAGGGAAGGGGTGGAGAGGAGTGGATGGGGGAGAGGTGAGGGGAGGGAAGGGGTGGAGAGGAGTGGATGGGGGTGAGGGGAGGGAAGGGGTGGAGAGGAGTGGATGGGGGAGAGGTGAGGGGAGGGAAGGGGTGGAGAGGAGTGGATGAGGGGAGAGGTGAGGGGAGGGAAGGGGTGGAGAGGAGTGGATGAGGGGAGAGGTGAGGGGAGGGAAGGGGTGGAGAGGAGTGGATGGGGGTGAGGGGAGGGAAGGGGTGGAGAGGAGTGGATGAGGGGAGAGGTGAGGGGAGGGAAGGGGTGGAGAGGAGTGGATGAGGGGAGAGGTGAGGGGAGGAAAGGGGTGGAGAGGAGTGGATGAGGGGGTAGGTGAGGGGAGGAAAGGGGTGGAGAGGAGTGGATGGAGGAAGAGGTGAGGAGAGGAAAGGGGTGGAGAGGAGTGGATGGGGGGAGAGGTGAGGGGAGGGAAGGGGTGTGTGTAGCCCGCTCCAGGCAGCAGCCAGAACCCTCCCCTCCTGCCAGGAGACCGAGTCTTTAGTGTGCAGGTCCTGACAGCTGACAGCTGACCTAGAGACACTCCATGTCTCTCTAGGTCAGCTCCTGCCTCTGCTCCTGAGACAGAATATCAGCGCTGATGAATTCATGTTTGTCTCCTTTAAACGGATGCAGGTGGTCATGGTCCCTTCAGCAAGATGTAGACACAGTAATAGAACATGACAAAACACTTTTTTCCCCCATGCACTTATTTGACTGCTATATAAAAACCTTGAGCAATAATGTTTGGTTTTGCTCTTGACCGAATTTAACGCATAATACACACACGGATAACCTTTTTTTCTTTTTAGAGATGTCGTACTTTGCTTTTTCTTTCCAAGGACTCCTATGAATATATATTTGAGATTACCCTGTGCTGAGTCAGCGTGAAGCACAAACCTGGATGTTTGTTTTTCGAGGTTTACGCATCATCTTATCTGCTTATTCTGCGGGCAGGTTCTCTCTCTCTTCACCCTCTCTCCCTGCACACTCCCCCTGGCCTCCACTGCAGACAGGGCTGTTCTCCTCCCCTGCAGACAGGGCTGTTCTCCTCCCCTGCAGACAGCGCTGTTCTCCTCCCCTGCAGACAGGGCTGTTCTCCTCCCCTGCAGACAGCGCTGTTCTCCTCCCCTGCAGACAGGGCTGTTCTCCTCCCCTGCAGACAGGGCTGTTCTCCTCCCCTGCAGACAGGGCTGTTCTCCTCCCCTGCAGACAGGGCTGTTCTCCTCCCTTGCAGACGGTGGTGGTCTGTGCTGAGCTGGTCTGTGCTGAGCTGGTCTGTGCTGAGCTGGTCTGTGCTGTGCTGTGCTGAGCTGGTCTGTGCTGTGCTGAGCTGGTCTGTGCTGTGCTGAGCTGGTCTGTGCTGAGCTGGTCTGTGCTGAGCTGGTCTGTGCTGAGCTGGTCTGTGCTGAGCTGGTCCGTGCTGAGCTGGTCCGTGCTGAGCTGGTCTGTGCTGTGCTGGGCTGTGCTGAGCTGGTCTGTGCTGAGCTGGGCTGAGCTGGTCTGGGCTGAGCTGGGCTGAGCTGGGCTGGGCTGAGCTGGGCTGTGCTGAGCTGGTCTGTGCTGAGCTGGGCTGTGCACGGTGTCTCCGGCAGTCAGCTGATGCTCTTTCATCTCTCTCTCAGGTTTTTGCTTGCTAAGGATATGAAAGGACTTTGATCTGGCGTTGTGCGGTCCTATCAGCTGCACAGTGAGGGCCTCAACCCCCCCCCCGCCTTCTCAAAACATGTTGTCAGGGTGTGGTGGACAGTGAAGTTCACACAGTCCAAAAGCTTTTGTTTGTTGTGGTTCGGTATATCTTTGCCAAGGGCAACTGACTGTGTGGCTGTATATATATATATATATATATATATATGTCTCTTTCTCTCTCTGTGTCTCTCTCTCTCTGTGTGTGTCTCTGTCTCTGACATAGTTGCAGCAGTAGCGGTCTATGGAGTTGCGTGCGGTGATGTGTTGATGTTTTGCAACTCTTGTGTCTTAGAGCAGCCTCCTGAGCCGTGGGGCAGAACACAGCTTCCACTGGGCTCGGAGGGATCCTTGTTTTCTCTCTCCTGAACACAGATTGCACAACAGCGCCTAAATACACAAAAGTATCGTTTTTGGAACCGCCCATCCAGTCTAACAGTGTGCGCTAACTATCAGAATGAGCGTTTGTCAGTGTGTTGAAAAAAATAAAATAAAAGTTTCCATAAGTGCCCTCAGATTAAGTTTGAGCAGGGTGCATGCTGGGTACATGCTTGTAAAGGTGTAAGTGGGGCCAAGGCACAGGGTGAGAGTGGACTGGCTTAGTTTTTCCCAGCTGTCCCCAGACTCTTTTGTTGGGGTGTTTTTTGTCAGTTTCCTTGTTCCTCGTCACTGATCCATGGAAACTTCTCTTGATTTGGAAGCGGGGGGACAGAGCGTGGGGGAAGGGATTCCAGTACACAGTACAACCCTGCCCTCCCTGCGCCTCACCCCCCTGCGCCACCTTCCTCCCTCCCCCCCAGCCCCACACCGCCCCCTGGTCTCCCAGGCCCACCCACGGCCTGTCTCTCCCCCCAGGTTAAAGATGTCCGAGAGCGGCTCTGCCACGTTATTCCTCGCAGGAATGCACTGCTATGGCTTCTGCTGCTGTGGGTGGTTTGGCTGCAGTCTCCGCTGCGGATCAGGCCTAGCGCTCTCTGGCAGCCTCCGGGCCCCACCTGTCAATGCCAGTCTGGGCACAGCCAAGCCTTGTCCCCTCCCGTCCCCTCTGGGCACCAGCAGGGCCACCGGCTGCCCCTCCGCACGCACGCCAGCCGGACGCGTCCGCAGCCAGGGTCCACAGCCAGGGTCCACAGCCAGGGTCCGCAGCCAGGGTCCACAGCCAGGGTCCACAGCCAGGGTCCAGCTGGGAGAGGCAGGCCCTCCCATGCGAAACCCTCTTTCAGCGTCTGTAATCACTTAGGCTTCTTTATACATACTTCATTGATGCATGCATACAGGGTTATGTTACACCTGGGACGACCACTTATGACATGAGTTCGGAGTGCCGACAGACGGGATTTACTGTGATGGGCGTCACACCGCGTTCTGATGAGTCGGTCGTGACTTTTTTTCTGACCATTATTTTGTTTGTTGGTCATGATATGACTGTACGTTACAAGTCGTCTTCTGTGATGAGGTGAAAAAGTTTTCCGGCGAGACAAGTATGGCTAGAATGTTTTGAGAGGGGTGGAATACAGAGGCTTTCCACCAATGGCATCTCACGATGGAAAGGTCACATGACTTGGCTGCCATTTGTCTTTTGGTTGGCCTCAAGGTGGGGGAATAATACTCCTAGCAGCTGCAGAAAGCATTTCCGGCCCAACATTTTCTCCTTAGCCGAGCACATGGAGATCCTGTAATCCACTGGAGCGGGGCTGTGGTAACACACACTGGATGTAGCCACAGAGGGCCTGCTCTCTGTGTGACAGGACCCCTTTACACCCCTGGGTGGGGTAAGGTGATGGAATGAGCCGGAGCCACGGGGAGAGAGCGTTCTAATAACCTGCCGGCTATGCGCTTTAAAGAGTGTGATGACATGCTGTAAGTGTATTTGGTCAGGCAGTAAAGGGTGAAGATTTGTCCTGTACATACTTGGCATATCAGTGGAGGGCGTCCTCCAGCGAGCTGCCTCGCTGCTGGTTGGCCCAGTGGACACTCTGCTGGTTGGCCCAGCGGACACTCTGCTGGTTGGCCCTGCGGACACTGCTGGTTGGCCCAGCGGACACGCTTCTGGTTGGCCCAGCGGACACGCTTCTGGTTGGCCCAGTGGACACTCTGCTGGTTGGCCCAGCGGACACTCTGCTGGTTGGCCCTGCGGACACTGCTGGTTGGCCCAGCGGACACGCTTCTGGTTGGCCCAGCGGACACTCTGCTGGTTGGCCCAGCGGACACGCTTCTGGTTGGCCCAGCGGACACTCTGCTGGTTGGCCCAGCGGACACTCTGCTGGTTGGCCCTGCGGACACGCTACGCCCTGGGAGGCTCACGTCTTTTCACATTGTTCCTGGTATTAAAGCTGTGCTCTGAAACACAACGGATTGCAGGAGCCGTTTGTGAACTCTGGGTGTGATGTTGTGGGGAAGCTGGCATGCACTGCGTGCGTGCCTGCATTGTTGCGCCATCCAGGGAGCTGAGTGTCTTCCTCCTGAAGGTGTGGTTGTGGTATGTGATTGACAGGGGAGGTATGTCTGGTATTTACAGCTTTTCGCGTGAAGCCAAGGACGGGGCATTGCTGGCTCCCTGCCCCCTCCATGCCCCCTCCATGCCTCCTCCCTGCCCCCTCCCTGCCTTCCCTGAGCCTCCCAGCCGCCTCCCATCCTCTCCCAGCCTCCCCCCAGCCTACCAGCCTCCCTCCAGCCTTCCCCCTACCTCCCAGCCTCCTCCCAGCTCTGTGCCAGGACATTCACTCCTCATGAAGACCTTACGCAGGGACCATACCTGAATGTCACTCCATTAGCAGACAAGGTTTTGTGTGTGTATGTGTGTCTGATTGGAATATCATGCCCTTGGCATAAGTGCCTTGATGTTAAGCTAAGGCTACAAGCAGAGCTGTGTGATTCCTCAGTGAGAGACTTGCTCACCCTCTGAAGATCTGGAAGTAGGGAGGGGGGGGATATTCTATCATTGTGAATCATGTAGCGGTGGAATCTGTTGCTAGGCAAAGGGCCATTGAAGCTGAGCCGTCTAAGATACTCCTGTCGGAAAATCTATCAGAAACAACTGTTTCTGAACCTTTTTTTAGTCCCCTCCCACCCCTCCTGTCCTCCTGACCCTCTCAGATCAGATCAGGTTCCCATGCTTGTGTGTTTCCCTTTAATTCACCACTGTCCCTCTGTGTGACACAACAGTTGCATCAGTCTTGTCCTTCTACGTAGAGCAGACATGGTTGTTGTTGTGGCTAGTGCTCTCGAGGGCTGCTGTATGTGGCCAGCTACTGAAGTAAAAAAAGCTGTGTCAAATCACTCATCTACAACACAGATGAACCCTGTTCCCAGGTCTGCGTTCCCTGATTGCACTCTCCCAGCTCTGGTCATTGTTGCAACTGATTAGAACCTGCAGAATGTGGCCCAGGACACATTTCTAGACGAGGTCAGACCTTGAAGTGACAAGGCCTTGGACAAAACGTTGCATGCGATAGTTTTTTTCCGCCCTGATATTTCCAGGTTAGCCTGTATCTTGTGCTTTGGACGTGTTTTGACAGTTGTTGGCTAGGCTACAGGTTTCTCTCTAGCCTGCAGCGCTCTGGTTCTCCAGGCTACAGGTTCCTCTCCAGCCTGGAGAACCAGAGAGCAGCACCCTGGTTCCTGACTCCACCTGAATCCGCTCTGTGAGAAGCCTCCTCCTCGGACGGCTCTTTTGCCCGCCCATCTCTGCTGCCTCCGGCTCAGTGTGGCTCTGCTGCCCGTGCACAGGGCCGGCTCTGCTGCCCGTGCACAGGGCCGGCTCTGCTGCCCGTGCACAGGGCCGGCTGTGCTGCCCGTGCACAGGGCCGGCTCTGCTGCCCATGCAAAGGGCTGGCGTGAGTGGGCCTGTGCAGCAAGACCTCATGATAAAACCACCCTCGGTCTGAGTTGTCCAACTATAACAGGATCTGCTCAGACATGCCGCGGTGGAAATAATAAATAACAATATATGGAGCAGAAAGCGCTTCGCAAAAGGAGCTATTCAGCATTCAGGCGGGCCATGGTCCTGCTGGCTGGGCTGTGCTGTCACGTAAAACAGTCAGGCAGATAACTGGACACCTTTCAGGGTAATTCAGGGTTACATTGTACTTTGGGTGGGCAGTGTATGGTATTGTTCAGAAGAATATCCTGTGTAATATTACACATTTGGATAACAAACAGAACAATAGATTCAGTTCAGTGGCAAATACTTGTCTACCTTCAAACAGTCCTAATAAGGTGTGAACACAATGTGTATAGTCACATGGTCTAAAAACGACAGCCCTCTTCAATGCCCACATATTTTATGGTTTAAACCATTGAAGCTAAACATGGGCAACACCATCTATCTTCTTTTCAAGTGTTGGTCTGGAAACTGAAGGTTATACTGAGCCTACTAAATGAGTCTATGTTGAGGCTTGTCAACTAGCAATTAATGTTTCCACAATGTAAGAAAAACAACGTGCGCACTGTCCTGTCATGGGTTTCCAACCCCCTTTATTCTCACATCATTTTTACCCTTAAGATTGCTTACACCCTTTTTTTATTTAAACTTTCTTTGGCAGAAAGCAAAACAGAAAGATTAGTGGTTTAGGATAACATATTTTGTGCTGCTGAAGTTTCTATTTTAAGCTCAGGCTGTGGTCGTGACATCTAATGCCTGGAGGAGGGGAGGTGGATGAGGGGGAGGAAGAGGAGGGGAGAGGAAGAGAAGGGAAGAGAGGAGGAGGGGAGGGTGGGAGAGGAGGAAGATGGGAGGAGGAGGAGGAGAGGGAGGAGGGGAGGGAGGAGGAGAGGGGGAGAGGAGGGAGGAGGAGAGGGAGGAGGGGAGGGAGGAGGAGAGGGAGGAGGGGAGGGAGGAGGAGAGGGGGAGAGGAGGGGGGAGGAGGGGAGGAGGAGGAGGAGAGGGGGAGAGGATAGGAAGAGGAGGGGTGCTGATGAGCAGGAGGCACTGAAGCCACACTCCCATATAGGTGCTGGGTAGTTGCACAACCTTTCACCTCCCCCTCCGCTCCCTCGCTGGAACCAGCCCTTCCTCATCGTGTGTTTTCAGGTTTGGTGAGCCGGCTGTGGCCCGTGATGCGAGCCGGCTGTGGCCCGTGATGCGAGCCGGCTCTGGCCCGTGATGTAGTCAGTATCAGTTGGATGCTGTTGTTCTGATACAAACAACTTTCTGTTTGGAACCCGGTAAAGGAAGTGATTGAAGATGACATGGAGTACCTCACGAGGTAGTCTGGACCTAGACCTTGTCCCTCGTCGAAGAAGATGGCTTCATTTGGTGGCTTCCCTGCCACCAAGTACACATGCCTTTCAGTAGGGGTGGGAAGCTTTTGGTACCTCACGATTCGATTTGTATGGATTCTTGGGGTAACGATTCTATTAAAAATTGATTCGCGATTTTTCCTAGAAAAAAAATGGGAATCGATTTAAAAAAATTTGTGAATCAATGTGAATCGCTAGAAGACTGAATCACGATTCGAATGTGAATCGATTTTCCCCCCACCCTTTCCTTTCAGCTTTGTGGCTTTTGCTGATGCAAAGGCACGATGTGGAACAACTCATATGAAAGGGGGAATATGGATGTTTGGCTTCTCAACATGCAGAGCAGCATCCAGCAGAGTCTCGCTCTGCTGATCTGAGGAGGCCGGCAGAACAGCCTCACCTCTCAGGTTGTCACGCCCCGCCTGGGCACTGTAGCAGAACAGCCTCACCTCAGGTTGTCACGCCCCGCCTGGGCACTGGAGGAGCAGAACAGCCTCACCTCAGGTTGTCATGCCCCGTCTGGGCACTGTAGCAGAACAGCCTCACCTCAGGTTGTCACGCCCCGCCTGGGCACTGGAGGAGCAGAACAGCCTCACCTCAGGTTGTCACGCCCCGCCTGGGCACTGGAGGAGCAGAACAGCCTCACCTCAGGTTGTCACGCCCCGTCTGGGCACTGTAGCAGAACAGCCTCACCTCAGGTTGTCACGCCCCGTCTGGGCACTGTAGCAGAACAGCCTCACCTCAGGTTGTCACGCCCCGCCTGGGCACTGGAGGAGCAGAACAGCCTCACCTCAGGTTGTCACGCCCCGCCTGGGCACTGGAGGAGCAGAACAGCCTCACCTCAGGTTGTCACGCCTGGAGCAGACACACGTTAATGCTGAGCTATTTAAAACCTCCCTGGCACAAATGCTTGGAAATTACGCCGGTGGTGTTAAATGTTAATTTCATTTTTCTGTCAGTAATGCCCTTAATGTGGACCAGATGCGCCTTGTTGACATTGTATTGTATTGCATTTGTATTTAATTTGTTTTTTGGTACGAGTGTGTTTATTTTCTTGGAGTGGTTGTGCTGCACAAAACTGCATACTTTCTGGAGTTTTCCAAAGTTGTAGAGATGCTCCGAGTGTTACTATTGTTAGATGACCTTGTGGTCAACCGTTTCCTTATGCTGACTGGGAAAAAAACGATTTGTCATTCATGACCGTGATGTGCCTCAGAGAAAACGCCAAGGTGACAAAGTTGTTTGGAATGAGATCTGGATTATCAGAGCTGTTTCAATACAAACAGTGCTGTCTTGGTTACATCTAGCCATGATCCATGGCTAAGCTTCAGTTGAAAGACTACTGCTTCTTAAGGTAAAAAAGTCATATATTGTCAGACCTGTTGTGAACAGTATACCTAAGGTTCTTAACCCTTGTGCTGCCTTCGGGTCACATGACCCAAAGGTTCATAACGAACCATCGTTGTGTTTACCCAATTTTACCCAATACAAAAACAAATAAAAATAATTTTCTTTTAACCTTCGCAATGTGGGGGGTCTGAGACAGCCCAACGGTTAAAAGAAAATTTTTGTATGCGGTAAAGTTGTCGCAATACGACGGTGGGTCACAATGACTGATGGGTCAGAACGACCCGAAGATAACACAAGGGTTAAGTAAACATAAGTCCTCATCAAAGATGTCTCTGTTTACCCAGGACCCAGCCATTGTTTCTCAGCACAGTTCCAGCAGTAAGATGAATGCCATAGCCCAGAGGGACCATTGTTATTGTCTAACCTCTGTAGGCCCTGTTATGCCCTGTTGGAGGGTGAACACTTCACCTCAGCATCTACAATCCAGTGTTTCCCCTAGGTTTACAGATTTGCCGTCGTGTAAATAAGATAAATAACATAAGGACATTTAGTTTTTTTAATAAAAGAGCAAGCTATAGACCTGTTTTATCGGAAAGGTAACCTTAACCCTCGTGCTGCCTTCGGGTCACATGACCCAAAGGTTCATAACGAACCATCTTTGTGTTTACCCAATTTTACCCAATACAAAAACAAATTAAAATAATTTTCTTTTAACCTTTGCAATGTGGGGGGTCTGAGACAGCCTAGCTGTTAAAAGAAAATGCTTCACTTTGTCTTTGTATGCGGTAAATCTGTCGCAATACGACGGTGGGTCACAATGACTGATGGGTCAGAATGACCCGAAGATAACACAAGGGTTAAATTACTTATTTTGTGATCTGGCGCTATATGAAAAAATAAAATAAAAAATTATAATTTACTTGACCTTCCAGAGGGGGCGGGGGGGTGCCGTTGGAGGGGCGGGGCGCCCCCCTAATATAATGGTAGGGGGAACACTGGAATCACCCTGTGGTCTGAACGCAGGGGAGGAAAACCCTGTTCGTTGCCGACTTAACTTAGACTGACTTAGTTGTTTGTCCTTCGAGTTAACCGCGAGTCCTGACATTACTTCTGTTAGTGATAATGGGGGATGTGTGTTGCACTGACATTTAGGTGTATTTGATTTACTTTCTGTGTGATGATCTTCTCTAGACCCTATAACATCCGCTGTAACATCTGTTTGATTCTGGTCAAGAGAACTGCTGATAAACTGCAGTTGTAATACTGGATCAATGGAATGCAACAGTATTTTCCCTTTCAAGTGTCTGCTAGGTGAACTCAGCATTTTGCTGCCCACAGAAATGTTGTGTTTAAGAGGTGGGGGGAGGGAACCAGTGAGGGAGCCTGTGTGTAGAGGAGAGGAAGAAGCACACACACACACACACACACACACGTGCACACACACACACACGTGCACACACACACACGTGCACACACACACATGCACACACACACGTGCACACACGCACACTGGAAAGCAAGCTGCTGCAAGCGCCTGGAAGAAACTTCACCTACTTACAGCTAAATCCCCCCTTCCCCTACTGCTAATTCCTTATATGGTCAGGAAAGACACAAGCAGCCATACTGCTTTCCCCCCGTTATTTACTGTGTTTACGGAAGAAAACAAGATGGGGGGGGGGGGGATTGCCAATCCTTTGGCCGCTGTTGAGGACGGACGTGGAGGGGAGACTTGTTTGGGAGACCTCCTGGTGTCTCGCAGTGCCCTGGTAGAGCTGGTGCCCTTGCCTGCTTCCAATCAACTCCCAGCTGCAGGCTGTGGTGCTGAAGAATTTTTGATTTCCTGTCCCTCCCCCCCTTACACACACACACACATTTAAGTGCAAGTACACAAAGACACACACACACACATTAGCAGGACGATACAACAGAATGCAGGCTCCTACCCCAGTCGTCAAACGTGGGCAGCTGAGAGCTGTGCTGGCTTGTAGCTGGGGTGCCAGTCCTGCCTGGTGGCTCAGCCCAGCAGCAAGAGGCCCTTCTCCTGCCTGGTGGCTCAGCCCAGCAGCAAGAGGCCCTTCTCCTGCCTGGTGGCTCAGCTCAGCAGCAAGAGGCCCTTCTCCTGCCTGGTGGCTCAGCCCAGCAGCAAGAGGCCCTTCTCCTGCCTGGTGGCTCAGCCCAGCAGCAAGAGGCCCTTCTCCTGCCTGGTGGCTCAGCCCAGCAGCAAGAGGCCCTTCTCCTGCCTGGTGGCTCAGCCCAGCAGCAAGAGGCCCTTCTCCTGCCTGGTGGCTCAGCCCAGAAACGAGAGGCCCTTCCAGGGCATGCGGGACTGAGCTCTGGGTCCTGCATGTACAGTGTGGTCTGTTTCTGTTCCGGACACCTTGCCTGGAACAAAATCACTTCAGCAAGTCACTTACGGGAAAAGGTATTGCAGCAGCAGCAGTTGTGGACCCCTTCTGCTTAGTTGTTGTTTATGTTTCCTCAGATCTTGAATATGAGTTCAACAAAAGGAGGGACGAGGTGTGTCTGTTTGGCCAAACCAGGGAGTTTCTGGATAAAATACTTTGTGGTTCAGACCATGTTTTTAACATGAGACTGTTTTGTTTGAATCAGGAACTGTAGTCTGTGACCTTATTAAAATGTTAATGTTCTTTCTGTTTAACCTTTCGAGGTCACTTAAGATGACTTGACATTAATATAGTGATAAACCTCTTTGATTTTAAGATGTCAAGCAGTTATAGGCTGCCTCTGTTTAGGCAAGGCAGGTCTATTATGTATCCATGCAGACCCTTAGCTTTCAGAATGTTAGTGGAAAGCAAGGTAAGGCTTGTTCCTCCCAGAGAACTTGAATTAAAACGATATGTAAAAAAAAACTAAAAAAACAAAAGGGGATCAGGTTCCTTCCTCCTAGATGAAGTGGATGTGTGGAGGAAAAACGGAGAGAGGGAGGCAGAGGAGAGAGAAGCAGAGGAGAGAGACGGAGAGAAAGAGAGAGAGGGAGAGGCAGAGGAGAGAGGGAGAGGCAGAGGAGAGAGGGGGAGGCAGAGGAGAGAGGGGGAGGCAGAGGAGAGAGGGGGAGGCAGAGGAGAGAGGGGGAGGCAGAGGAGAGAGGGGGAGGCAGAAGAGAGAGAGAGAGAGAGAGAGAGAGAGAGAGAGAGAGAGAGAGAGAGAGAGAGAGAGAGAGAGGGAGAGAGGGAGAGAGGGAGAGAGGGAGAGAGGGAGAGAGGGAGAGAGGGAGGGAGGGAGGGAGGGAGGGAGGGAGGGGGAGGGGGAGGGGGAGGGGGAGGGGGAGGGCAAGAGAGGGGGAGGCAGAGGAGAGAGGGGGAGAGAGTGTTGTTTCCATCATGGTTGTAATCTGAGGTACGCCACTCCAAGCCCAGCAGGAAGGTGGACTGAGCCCAAGTCGAACCAAATGAGATTCACTTAAAAAATCTTTTAAAGAATCCTTCGAAGATAATTTTCTCAAATCGACTCGAGTTGTTGTTTTAACTGGTATCCTTATGCTGGTGGTTGAAATCATCACTGAGGTGAGGTCCCTCTGAAAGGGTGGTCGCTTGGAGCTTCTCACGT
Source organism: Osmerus eperlanus (assembly GCF_963692335.1). Classification (NCBI taxonomy): domain Eukaryota; kingdom Metazoa; phylum Chordata; class Actinopteri; order Osmeriformes; family Osmeridae; genus Osmerus; species Osmerus eperlanus. The sequence goes on from NC_085025.1 coordinate 2,725,315, forward strand.
GAAGACTTGATATCCTCGCTGTTATGTTTTATGCGTTATGAATATCTTGTGGAAAACGTCCAAACGGAGCGTCTTTGCACAGTAGTATAAACACACACACACACGCGAGAGAGTGTGTGTGGGGAGTTTGGGGCTCCTGCCAGCAGGCCTCAGCGCGTCTACTGCCAATTAGTGCCTTTATTTGTTTAAATTTCGCCGAACTGAGAGGCAGTTAGACATTCCTCGCAGTGTGACTGGTCTCTGACTCAGTGGAGGAAATGTGTGATTGAGGCCTGTGTGTTTGGGGCTGTTCTGTCTGGTAATGGGCTCTGGAGCACCCACACACCGGCTGAAGATGTGCAAGCTGGCTTCCTCTCAGGGAAGGGCAGTGTTGAGGTGTTTTAGACCTGGTCTGGACCAGGGAGAGGGCTGGCTAGCTCTGATGTAATACAGAGCCTTGTCACGATCAGGAGGAAATGTGTTGGCCATGTATGATGACACGTGATCCCCCTAGATACTGTTGCCGTGGCCCTGTAGCCCCAGAGGTCCTCCTTTATAGAAGCTGTGAACTTTATTGCAGGCAGCTACACCGTTGAGAAACCAATCTGCCTTGCTTTTCCTAACCGTAAACCTAAGTTTTATAACGCATTTGGATCATTTCATTTGGAAAGGCCTTTTGCTAATTGAGTTTAGTTTAGTTTTAAACACGCGTGCTTCTTGTGTACTGCAGCAGGTCCTGCCCCCCCCCCCCCCCCCCCGTGTCCAGCTGAGATCCCTCCCAACTCGCTGGCTCGCCTTCCTGTTGGATCAGTCCTACACATTTATTTATTTTTCACTAATCGAAGTGGACACTTTTAGGTGCACCCACTCCAGCAGTGTGAATGAGCCCATTGACAGCACGGCTCTGGCTGTTACTTCCAGAAATGAGTGTGGGACTGTGGGTCAATGATTTGGCACCAGGCATAACAGCCCAGCAATAGAGGCTTTGTCTCTCATATCTCCACTGGTACTGCTCCCCTCTCCCCCTACCCACCTCCTGCTCTCTGGCCTATTGGACCATTGCTCCAATGGGACAGGCCTAATGTGCCCACAGCCTGAGGCCATCTCAGGGAGGGGTGGAGGGGGGTGGTGGGGAGGTGGTGACAGAGACAGAACCAGGACCTCTCAGTGGGACTGCAGGACTGTTTTTATGTGCAACAAGGTGGTGAGGCAGCCGCAGGACCTTTTGGTTTTTGAAGCCGGGAAGCGATCTAACCACACTGTTGACCTGCCGTTGGGTCACTTGCCAAATACAGAGTTTCATTTCCCACAGCTGGAGGTGCAGCCTGGCTGCTGACAGGAGCCTGAATGGAGGACTGGAGCTCCGCCTTCTCTCCCCACGCTGGAGGAGTCGCCCTGGCCCTATTGGTTACCTCTCCCAGGTTGCTCTGGGTAAATACAGTTTCAGGAGCGTATAAGCCTAGCCCAGCCCAACCTAGCCTAGCCGTGTCTAGCCGAGGGAGAGCCTACTGCAGGCTGCGTTCCACAGACCCAATTAACTTCATCTGCCGAAGGATTTGGGAAAAAGCTCTTGAGTGCAGGACCCCCTCACTGGAGGCAGGAAGGTTTGCTCTAAACACGTCATCTGAGATACTGTTTTCCTCTGGTTTGGATTTACAGTCTGTCCATGCTGCGTGTGCCTTCTCCTCGCTGTCGACACACACAAAATGAACGCTCTCAGCTTGGCGGTAACGATTGCAAAACTTTCCATTTGCTGTATTGCAAAACACTAAAGAAAGCACTGACTGATCATTTAAGTGCCTGGTCTGAAATATAATTATGCATCTCCCTCTTACCCTGTTGTTATCGAGTTGAGTATGAATTGTTAAAGACAGTTTCTGTAGTGATCAACCATTAATTCTAGAGGATACAAGACCCAGTCCTCTTACTGACTTTAAGAGAGAAAGAGACAGAGAGAGAGACAGAGAGAGAGACAGAGAGAGAGACAGAGAGAGAGACAGAGACAGAGACGGGGAGAGAGACGGAGAGAAAGGGAGGGAGACGGAGAGAAAGGGAGGGAGACAGAGAGAGAGGGAGGGAGACAGAGAGAGAGGGAGGGAGACAGAGAGAGAGAGAGAGGGAGAGAGAGAGAGAGAGAGACAGAGAGAGAGGGAGACAGAAATAGAGGGAGACAGAGAGAGAGAGGGAGAGAGAGAGAGAGAGACAGAGAGAGAGGGAGACAGAAAGAGAGAGAGACAGAGAGAGAGAGAGACAGGGAGAGAGAGAGGGAGAGAGACACTGCAGCAGCTGGTTCCTTGCTCTCACAGTAGCTTGCTGTGGAGCTCCTTCCTCCGTTATCAGCTGCAGGAGGATGTTTTATGGAGCTGATTTACAGCCCCGACTCCACACATGCTCACGTCTCCGATAAGACGACTGTCTCTGTCTTCTCCTTGGCACCTAGTGTTGCACGCTCTCCAGAGCCAGGATCCTTATCGGCTGATCACACGCTGGTTTGAACATCCTTAAAGATAGCTCTAGGTCTCGCTAGGCCTCTTGTCCATCCAAGATGGATTGGATAACCATCGAGGGACCCCGAGCTGTAAGCAAAGCCAGGATGCTGGTCTTGCTCGACCCCCAGGCTGAACAGGCCTACAGCCTGAGCCTCTGACAGCCCAGAGAAGACTGTGTGAGCAACTGTCAAAATGTTTTGAATAGCATACCCTGGCCTCCAACCAGAGGAAGTTTTGAAAGACTGCGGTCAGAAGGAGGAGAGAGGGGGGCATGTCGGTCTCTCTACACCCTCCGCCATTCTCCCGAAAAATACCCAGTCGATGTGTTTCTAGGAGTTAACCAGGCCTGTCCTGTTCCCGCTCATGAGAAGGCTGTTAGCTAGCACAGTGTGTGGGCCCGCGGCTCTGCAACGTGGGATCCCAGATAGATCAGTGTTCTGGACGCCTCAAAGCTGCTCAGTGGAGCTGGCATTGACTCAGGGCTTAACTCATGATTATGTTCAGATTTCAGACGTGCTGCTACTGTTGGGGTCAGCTTGGTACTTTGTAAGAGAACGTTCATGTTAAGATCTTCTGGAAGAGATTTACTTCCTCAGTCAGAGGTGGTTTCCTCCTCCTCCTCCTCCTTTATTAAGGGGCTTTGGGAAGGGGAGGGGTGGTGAAATGAATGCCCTTCGTACTCTTTGGTGGAATTCTAAAATATAGTTTTGAAAGCTCCCCCGGCGTAATGAAACAGGCGAACTCAAATGTTGAATGTTTTGAAGACAGCACAGTTAGAACCGGACCCCTATTATTCCTCCCTGCCTCTTCAGCAAGCGATACCTTGTCATTAGCACGCTCTCTCCCAGCGCGCTCTCTCTCCCAGCGCGCGCTCTCTCCCAGCGCGCGCTCTCTCCCAGCGCGCTCTCTCTCCCAGCGCGCTCTCTCTCCCAGCGCGCGCTCTCTCCCAGCACGCGCTCTCTCCCAGCGCGCTCTCTCCCAGCGCGCTCTCTCCCAGCGCGCTCTCTCCCAGCGCGCGCCTCTCTCTCAGCACGAGCCGGCTCTCCTGGTTGCCGGGGGAGACGGAGAGATGGAACTGTGGGGATCAGAGAAGCTAACCTCCTTGGTGTCTCTCTGAATGTTTCCAGACAATGCTGCAGCTGTGTGGCGTGCTGACCCCACGGCCCGCTCAGTGAGCTGACCAGAGCGCCGCCACCCTCCCTGACCTGGCACTACACGAATGGCCCAGGGAAGCCGCCAGATTGACGTTCAGGTTTTGCACGAGCTGCTCCAGAAGTTCCCTGAGGTTCCCGAGGGTGTCGTGTCCCACTGTGTACGGCAGGTGAGTCACAGGTCAGAGACGCTCACACTGTCAGTGTGAGCGTGTCATCAGAGCCGCGTACCTGTTTCAGCCTGTCCAGCTGTGACGGGTCAGTCGATGCCCTGCTCCCATGTGTCAAAAGAACCAACGTGATCTCCCTCTCTCTGTCTCTGTCTCTCTCCCTTCTTTCTCTCCCTTCTTTCTCTCTCTCCCTTTCTCTCTCTCCCGCTCTCTCTCCCTTTCTTTCTCCCTCTCTCTCCCTCTCTCTGTCTCTCCCCCTCTCTCCAGAACAACAACAGTTTGGACGCCTGCTGTGAGTACCTGTCCAAGGTGAGTCCGGGCTTCCTGTACAGCGAAGAGAACCTCCTCATCCCCGACGACCCCAGCTATCCCGGGCTCCGGAATCACATGACCCAGCTGAACCTGGGCCTGCAGTCTCATAATGTGCATGCGGCCCCTGTGAGAGACAACCTGAGGATGAACGGCAGCAGGACTCTGTCCCACAGCCTGAGCGACGGGCCCCTCCAGGGTGGCCAGCCCCCCAGCGGAGACTTCTTCCAGCAGGAGCCTCAGTCGGCCCCCGTTCAGGTGCCCTCCAGCCTCAATGTGTTCGGAGCGATGGAGCACAAGCGCAAGCCCCAGCCCCCGCAGCACCTGGGGCTGTACCAGCTGGGGGGCAAAGGGCAGACCATGGGCCCCCAGCAGACCCCTCGTTTCAACCCCATCACTGTGACCCTGGCGCCCAACATCCAGACGGGCCGGAACACCCCCACCTCTTTGCACATACACGGCGGGCCCCAGTCAGGCCTGGGCAGTCCAGTGGGGAACTCCATCTACATCAGGCCTTACGTCACCCAGCCCGGCAGCACCCGGCAGCACCAGCAGCAGCAGCAGCAGGCCGGCCGGGCCCAGTACAGCCCCACCTCCCAGCCCCTGCAGCAGATCTACCAGATCTCCCACCCTTCCTCTCTGCCCGGCTCTTGGGCAGGCGCCGCCCCCTCCCAGCACCCCTCCTCCTCACAGCACCAGTCCCAGGGCCAGAAAACCTCCCACGTCTACATGCCCATCAGCTCCCCCACCAACCCCCAAGCCCCCTCCATCCTCCAGGCCCCGTCCAGCGGGCAGGCCTCCTCTGGGGTCTCCTCCACGGTCATGCCCACCTCCCTGGCCTCCTTCAGCCAGTACAACATCCAGAACATCTCCACTGGGCCGCGCAAGAACCAGATAGAGATCAAACTAGAGTCTCCTCAGAGGAGCAACTCCACCACCACCACGGCCGTGCTGCGCACCAGCAGCGGCCCCCGCTCCACCTCCTCCTCCTGCCCCTCCTCCTCCTCCGTGGGGGCGGCCAGCGGCTCCACGGCCCCCCTCTCCATCGGGGGCCCTGGGCTGAGCCGCAGCCAGCCCACTGTTTACATCTCCGCCAGCCCCCCCCCTGTAGCTGCTCCTCCCCCCGCCGACGAGGCCGTCATGGCCCCCACAGGCTCCCGCTCGCAGCCCAAGTTTTACATTTCTGCTAACGCCTCCAGCGACGAGGGAGGGGGGAGGAACCCCCCCACCGTCTACATCTCCGCCAACCCCCCCATGCAGGGCCCGCCGGGGGCCAGGAACATAGGGGGCCAGATGAGCATGGGCCCCGCCTACATCCACCATCACCCCCCTAAATCCCGCGCCTCCATGGGCGTGGGGGGGGCGCCTGCCTCCCCGCGGGTGGTGGTCACCCAGCCCAACACCAAGTACACTTTCAAAATCACTGTGTCCCCCAACAAGCCCCCCGCGGTGTCCCCCGGTGTGGTGTCCCCCACCTTCGAGCCCACCAACCTCCTCAGCCTCCCCTCCGACCACCACTTTGTGGAGCCGGAGGCCGAGCCCCTGGCCTCACACAGGGAGCGCCCCAGCGAGGCACGACGCCCCAGCACAGGCTCAGACGACGCAGCGTACACACAAGGTGAGAGCCCCCGGACGCTCTCTGTTGTTGTGCTTCTGAGGGGGTTAGGGGTTAGAGATGAGGGGTTAGAGGTTAGAGGTGAGGGGTTAGAGGTGAGGGGTTAGAGGTGAGGGGTTAGAGGTGAGGGGTTAGAGGTGAGGGGTTAGAGGTGAGGGGTTAGAGGTGAGGGGTTAGAGGTGAGGGGTTAGAGGTTAGAGGTGAGGGGTTAGAGGTGAGGGGTTAGAGGTTAGGGGTTAATGAATGTAAATGTAGAGGGTAGGGGTGAGGGGTTAGAGGGTAGAGATTACATTTACATGTAGTCATTTAGCAGATGCTCTTATCCAGAGCGACTTACAGTAAGTACAGGGACATTCCCCCGAGGCAAGTAGGGTGAAGTGCCTTATCCAAGGACACAACGTCATTTTGCATGGCCGGGAATCGAACTGGCAACCTTCAGATTACTAGCCCGATTCCCTAAACGCTTAGCCACCTGACTCCCCAAGCAGATTAGAGGTGAGGGGTTAGGGTAGAGGTTAAGGGTTGGGGTTAGAGGGTAGGGGTTAGGTGTTATGGGTTTGGTGTTAGGGGTGAGAGGTTAGGGGTGTGGTGTTGGGGGTTTGGGGCTTACCCTAACCCTAGTTTTCTGTCTGTGAGAAGTGATGTACACAGACAGGCCTGGACGCCCTAGCAGGCTCCTCTGTTGTGCTGTGCGACTGGGTAACCAAGCCCACCCAGTAAGATGCATCTGGGTGGATGTTAGTTCTGCTGATGTTTGCTTGGATCATGTCATGTGAAGACGACTTGTGCAAGTGACAGATGAGAGTCAACATCCTATTTCAGAAGAGAATGTGGACACTTAGAACAGCGCTGCCTCACTGAATCATATAGGGTCTTGCCCACCAGAAGTAATTGCTTTTTCCACTCCATCCTGCCAAGGAAGCCATTTTACTATTAAGTATGCTTGAAGCCTGTGTTTTCCAAGTTAGATTTTCATAATATTGACACTTAATGTTTTCTTTTTGGCATTGTGTGTACTGTACACCAGTTCTCATAAAAAAAGCTTTTAAAGTTTTCATGTGATCTAATGGAGAGGGAGGGATAGAGGGGGGGATAGAGGGGAAGGTGAGTGGTGGAGGGGGAGGGGAGGGGGATGGTGCAGGGCGGCGAGAGGGAGAGAGGGGGGAGTGGCTAGGGGCGAGAGGGGGGAGGGGGGGCGGGTAGAGGGGTTAACCCTACGTGTGCAGTGTCACCCTGCCTGAGGCTGCTGCAGGCCTGCAGGGTGAGTCAGGCGCGTCGGAGCGCAGGCTTTTCCTTTTTTGGACTTCTGACTGGATTACGCGTGAGTCAGTGTCTGTGGCCTATCCCCTGGCGCTGCCGTGGCGACCGCGCGGAGCTTCTCCTGCTGCCGCGGCAACAACGCTCTGCTGCTGCTTATCTCCTCCACGCAGGCATTCCTGCGTCACATGACTACCAGGCTGGAGGACACAGCTCTCTGGTTTGGAAGTGTCTGCCGGAGGGGGGAGGGAGGAGAGAGGAGGGGGGGGGGACAGGGAGTGAGGTGGGGGGTTTAGCTGTTGTGTTTGACAGCTTGTTGTCCCGAGGCAGGAGGTTTATATTTCTTGAGGAACAAAGGTTATGCTGTTGTACACAAACAGACCGTTCTTAGACTCCAGGCATTGAGGGATAGTTACTATGAGATTCTACCTCTCCCATTTTCCCACAGTGTCTCTGAGACGTATAATGTGTGTGTGTGTGTGTGCTCCCTCTCTCGCAGCCCTGCTAGTCCACCAGAAGGCTCGTATGGAAAGGCTGTGGCACGAGCTGGAGTTGAAGAAGAAGAAACTGGAGAAGCTAAAAGAGGAAGTGAACGAGATGGAGAACGACCTCACCAGGAGAAGACTAGAACGCTCCAACTCTGTTTCTCAGATCCCCTCTGTAAGTCTCCCTCCCCCCCCCCTCCTCCCCTCTGTAAGTCTCCCTCCCTCCCCCTCCCTCCCCCTCCCTCCGCCTCCTCCCCTCTGTAAGTCCTCCTCCCCCCTCTCTCCTCCCTCCCTCCCTCCTCCCCCCTCCCTCCTCCTCCCCCCTCCCTCCTCCCCCCCCTCCCTCCGCCTCCTCCCCTCTGTAAATCCTCCTCCTCCCTCCCTCCCCCCCTCCTCCTCCCTCCTGCCCCCCTCCCTCCCTCCTCCTCCCCTCTGTAAGTCCTCCTCCCCCCTCTCTCCTCCTCCCTCCTCCTCCCCTCTGTAAGTCCTCCTCCCCCCTCTCTCCTCCTCCCTCCTGCCCCCCTCCCTCCTCCTCCTCCCCTCTGTAAGTCCTCCTCCCCCCTCTCTCCTCCTCCCTCCTGCCCCCCTCCCTCCCTCCTCCTCCCCTCTGTAAGTCCTCCTCCCCCCTCTCTCCTCCTCCCTCCGCCTCCCCTGTGCTGCCAGGATGCAGGAGATGATTATAGGTTGTTTTCAGGACAGGTTAATAACATGTCCTGGCAGATCTCTGACTTGACAAGAACCTCTCTCTCTCTCTATTTTTTTATACTTGTGTCCATATTTGCTGTTGAATGAATCATGATGAATCACCACAAAATAACACACACAAAAAAAAATTCTCCAGGGCTTCCAGTATGTTTGCTTTATTTTCGAGGAAACCGTGTTTCTTAAGTCATGTTTATGTTCACCTCAGAGCCGGATCAAGCTGCTTTGACTGAATGTTGAATCAGCTAATTTGCAGTTACTCAGGAGTTTTAATTGAGAGGAAAACATCTGTGTGTGTGTGTGTGTGTGTGCGTGCGTGCGTGCGTGCGAGAGATCTAGCAGACCTGTAGTTGTCCCAGTGTGAGACTTGTGGCCCAGTGTGCTCCTCGGTGACTCGTACAGGCTTGTGATTCAGACAGCACATCTCAGCCTCCGCATCTGTCACCTGGTGCTTCACATGACCCTGTTTCCTTCTCTGTCAGATTGAGGAAATGCAGCAGTTGCGATGCAAAAACAGGATACTGCAGATCGACATTGACTGCTTAACCAAAGAAATCGATCTCCTTCAAACACGAGGTAGGAAGTTTGGCCCACCTTGGGGGTGTTTGTGCCATGTGGTGTACCGCCGGTGTGTGTACCACCAGCTGTGTGTGAGTGTGTCTGTGTGTGGGTGGTTGGAATGCAAGCACTGGAATTCAGCCTATTGGCAAGGGTTTGTAAATGCTGCATATCTCTTTATTGTACCTTTGCAAGGAGGCGGGGGGGGGGGGGGTGTAGCTGGCCTTTGTCCTCCAGCGACAGGGCTCAGTGTGGTGGTTAGTGGGGGGGTGGGGGTGGTGAGAGAGGGGGGGAGGGCTCAGTAGACCTGCTGTTCCTGGTCACATCCCCTCTGCACGCGCTGTCAAGGTGCTGCCATTGTAATGTTAACTACCAGTTGTTTCCTGAATTGCATCCTGTAGCTGGATGGTAATAAGGGATTTATCGCTCCCCTGGCAGGACCTCGCGGCCCACAGTCTCATTCACCAGCGCAGTAGTTAGCCACTCACAGGTGGCTTAGGTGACACAGCTGCCCCACGTCAAACGTTACGGCCTTGTTTTCACCGTTTTTCCTTTGATTCTTTTCTGTTTAGCAGTGTTCTTTCCTAAGGTGTTAGGATTTAATGATGGGCATCCCACTGACTCGGGGTCAGTCAGCTTCTAGTGGTTCTTAGGATTTTGTCTCAAACTCTGTGGGGGTTAAGAGATTGAAATCCCTGTTTTTCATTGGTTGCAGGACCACACTTCAACCCCAGTCTCATTTATAACTTCTATGACAACATTGGCTTCCTAGGTCCTGTCCCACCCAAACCTAAAGGTACTTTATCTGTTGGTAAGTTTAGAGAAGGCTGTATGATGCCCTCTTGACAACCCTTCTCTGGTTCCAATCACCCTCTCTCTCTCTCTCTCTCTCTCTCTCTCTCTCGATTCTCCGTATGCCTGCCTCTGAAGTTTTATAGTTTGACGTTTGTCATTTAGAAACTTGGATTTGTGTTCGAGGCTCTTTCGATCAAAGTGTTTCATGATCGTGTCCACTCTCATGTAATATGCTCCTTCTGGATTTTCCGTAACGTTCCAGTTGGTTCTGTGTTTCGTATCATCCACTGTGTTTCTTCATCTCTGCTCTGTCTCCTTTGTTTTCCTTCCACCCCTCTCCATCGCTCCCTCCCTCCCTCCATCGCTCTGTCCCTCCCTCCATCGCTCCCTCCCTCCATCGCTCCTTCCTGTGTGGCCTGTTCAGATCCAGAGGGCCAGGGGACTGACAGGAGAGGGTGTAGATTCAATGTCACCTCCAAGCTCACCATGGAGCCCTCCCCCGCCCCTCCCCCCGCCCCTCCCCCTGCTCTCCCTCTGGGTTGGTACCTCTGTCCCTCCTCCTCCACCGCCGGCTCTTCTCTCCTCCGTCTGTCCCCCCTCTGCATGTCTCTGTCCTCCTCATGCTGGGGCCTCCCCCTCTGTCCCTGAACACCTCTCTGAACAGTCAGACGCTCACCTCCTCACTGTTGTTTGTGACGGATGTGATGTGTGTGTTTGGTAGATTACCCTCCTGTGATTGTGTGATGTTGTATCCGTGGATGACAGTGTGTTTGTGTGTGTGTGTGTGTGTGTATCCGTGTGGTGTGGTGACTCCTCTCTGTCTCCCGGCTGCAGACTCGAGCAGTAAGGGTGTAAGGACGGTATCAGGCCAGGAGGAGGACGAGGGGACGCATTGGAACTGCACGGCCTGCACGTTCCTCAACCACCCCGCCCTCAACCGCTGTGAACAGTGTGACTTCCCCCGGCACTTCTGAGCCACACACGCCTCCCTATCTCCCTCCGCCTTCCAGCAGAGCAAAAAAATATATACAATACTAGAAAGGCCTTTTTTTCTTCTAGTTGGATGAAAATGGACAGGGTTAGTTGCTTTTTTTTTCCCCAATGTGGCTTGTTTCTTTCCCCTCCATGGTTTGTTGAATGCTGTCCATCGAAGGCTGGACTGGATAGTGTTTACAGGTGGTTAGTGACTCAGCAGAGACAGCAGACTTGGATGACCATACCTTCTCTTGGAAACTCTGCATGCGTGGGGTCCATCCTCCATCCCCCACCTCCTACACACACACACACACACACACACACACACTTAAAAGGCAACATTACTCAAGGGGAGGCCTCACTGCTTCTATTTACAGTATTATCAGAATGTTGTCCTGTAGGGTCATGGCACAAACACACACACAAAGAAAAACTTGCACACGTCAACAACAAACCAACATGGGTGCCTGCGTACCTTTGCTGATGTATTTTTTTTATTTTTCTTCTTCTTCTGTGGCGGCACAATCAGGCATGGGAACTAGGGAACCGCCACAGCTGCCATCTGAAGGGAAAACGAACAGACTACTTTCAGTTTGGTTGCTGTTTCTACCGGATGATAAGGGGAAGCTAGCCTTGTTACTGCCACCAAAACTTGCCTCTCGCCCTTCCAAGTAGTGCCCCTTTCGAGGCTGCGTCTCTTCGATCTACAGGAAACAAACCCCCCCAAAAAGGAAACTAAATTGCATGCGTGTACAGTACATGAAGGGAAGAGATGCCCTTGAGATTTTCACTGTACATCTTTTTAGAATGTGCCTTAAATGCCTTCTTCTTCCTCACACTATGAATCACTTGTATTTCCTGTAAGTATAGCTTTATAGACTTTATTAGCTTTTGTTTTTGTCTTTTTTTGTGCCTTCAACAAATAAGCACGCTGTCCCTCTTTAAGCTTTTACTTGATTTCTGTGAGATTTGAAGCGTCGCTGTAGCAGAGCAGTACGTCAGTGGAAACGAACGCAGCCCCAAAGCTTCGGCGCCACTGCGTTCTTCACCGCTCTGTAAACGCAGACCTTCTCGTGTACGATCTGCGGATGCAGGAAAGTCGAGAGATGGAGGAATTTCGTGGACGCCAGAGATCTTGGACTGGCAAAAAAAAAAAAAAAAAAAAATGACAAACTGAAAAAAGCAAATGACAAACTGCCATCTTATCTGACAACTGGAATGTAGGTTTAATATTTGGGGACTTTGACACCTTCGTGCCAGAAGAGACTCATGGACGGTTCATCCAAACCAATTACATCTAAACAGAAGCATGTAAGATGGAATTGTATCCTATTATATTGTAAGGTGTTCCTCCCTGTACAGTTTGGTGAAAGGCAACTGTTTCCTGATGGCTTTCAGAATATGCGTAGTTGCTATGCAGTATAAATTGGGTTTTCATGTGTGTACCAAAGATCAGGATGAATATGTTTTAATGTTTTAAGTATTCCTGTTTCCAATCAAGAAATATTTATGTAGGGATATGTGACTTGTATTCTCCCTCACAGAATTGTTGAGGAACTCCACAAAACAATACAGTACAAAAATGACAGTGGTTATTTCAAACATTATAAAAACAACTGTCCTCTTTGTACAATCTTACTCTTATTGGGTTTCATTTGTCTTGTGAAGCTTCTGCTTGATGAGGATGGTTTCAAAGTTTACTATTTTAATTACTTTACCCTAATTGTGGAATCGTTTTTCACATGCGATATGCTGCCTCACATTACTGCCTTAGGTGTTTGTATTGATAATCTGTGCGTTCACAAATCAAGATGCCATTTTCAAAACCAAAACAGATTATCGTTGGAGAAAAAGCGATCAATTTAAGAAATCGTAGTCTAAAATCAGTAGTTGTCTCTTAAGCACTTATGCGATACTATTTCTCGTAAACCAAAGACAAACCAAAGAAAGCTTGATCTGCAGCTCTGTGTGAAGTTGGTTCATACATGTTTTATTAATTAAAAAATAATAAATTGGATATCTAAAGTGTTTTTGATTTTAGCTGGGAAAACTGTCTTTGTAACAGATAAGTTATTTGTAAAAATAAAAAAAAATCTATTCTGAAATTCTCTTCCTCTTCGATCGTTATCTGGAATCGACTCGCATTTCGTTTCCTTTGGAGGCCCTATTCCTCTTCTCTCCAGTAAATGGCGCTAAAGACGCACAAAGTTGGTGACAATAACTAAGTGGTGAGTGAAGAAAGCTTTTTCTTTAATCCTCTAAAGTATGATACAAAAAACACAATAGACAATAATAAAAATAAGTACTTTTATTTAACGTATTACAAAATCATGAAACATTCAGGAAAGTATCATTAGGTATATCAAGTACAGGCAACTAGCCCTTCAATTCTTTAGTATAGCTTTCCTCATTTTGAGGCTACATAGAAAAACAGCACTTGCTGTTTTGATAATCTCCAGGCATCTCCAGGCCAATGCTAGGTGCAAAATAAAATAGCATCCGTAAAGAGTAGTGCAAATACAGATGAGGCTGCTACATTTTCAAGCTTCCTCCTGAGGCATGTTTTAATGCTACGGAAGAATGAAATCAGGAGACTGCTACCTCAGAAGGAACAGTGGCTGGTTCTGAAGCTGTGGATGAGAGGGACCAGCTTGTCCATGTCCAAGATGTGTGGGTACCGGCTCATCACCTGCTCCACCATGCTCTGAGGGAACAGGGTACTCAGCTGGATGCTTACATTCCTTCTGTCCTCACCCGAGAAGCAGTCTTCCCTAAGCCCTGCCCCCACGTCAGAGGGGCTCTGGCCCCAGGGGTAGTCTGGAAGGCTGTGGCTGTGCCGGGGTGAGTAGTAGCCCAAGAGGGCGTTCTCATCTCTGGGGAACGGGCCTGGGTAGGAGCCCCTCCCTGCAGAGGGCAGGGATGGGGCCCGGAGGTGTGTCTGCTGGCCGTAGACGACGTGGTTGCATGCTGGGAGCTTACAGGAGCGAGGCCAGTCACAGCCACACTGAGGCACCCTGCCGGGGGTGTGGTAGCCCCCCGAGGAGAGGTGCCCCTGTGTCCCGAAGCTGTAGTAGCAGTCTTCGCTGCCCTGGCTGCAACCCGCCACCCCGCTGCTGTAGGCGTAGGACACACCCTTGGGGTAGCTCCTGGAAGAGTCCTGGATATAGAGCCTGGACAAGGAGCTGTCCATGGACCCGAAGGCCTCGTCTGTGTCCGGGCTGGGGCAGAGGCGGGGGCTGGGGCAGAGGCGGGGGCTGGGGCAGAGGCGGAGGCTGGGCGGATGCAGCAGACCAGGGCTTCCTGAGTCTCTCTGCTGGGTGAACAGTTCACAAGAGGAGGACCTGTGGGAATGGTCCTCTGTTCTAATTGGAGGCGGGGTGGAGGGATATCTGTACTGCTGAGTGGCGCGGTCGGGCTTGTGATACGGGGCTGTGTACATGAGTGTCTCCTGACCGCTCCCCTGACTCCCAGCTGGGAGGACATACGGCTGCTCTCTCTCTGCTGCAGGCTTGCTCTTCGCTCGCAGCTCATCTGCCACGGACAGCTGTGATTGGTTGGAACGCTCTGGGTGGTAGAATTTGCACTTCACTCCGTAAGTACACTTCTTTCCTGGAAGAAACAAATAAGAGATAGGCTTTCAAAGCGCAGCCAACAGATGTAATCCTCTATCCCTTAAAGAGACTGTCAACAAGGAAGTTGTGAGTGTCTGAGTGCACTGTAAGCCTCTCCCCTTCTGTCTGCAGAACTGTAAACACACTTAGCTAGACAAACAAATTAGATCTAGTCTCTTGCCTACTTTTGTTTCCTAGGTACACAGTGCAGGGCTGAGGGTCATCTGTACTCGATTTACAGGACTAATCCCAGGCCTGACGTTTGCTCTAAGGATGTATTTGCCAGAGGATTGATGAAAAGGTATCTTTTGTTTGTAAGCAGCGCACTGCAGCCTTGGAGACGAGCCACTCGCTCAGTGCCAACTGACTGACAGGCAGCCAGGAGAAATCCAGGAGAAATCAGGAGAAATCACTACCCACACTGCTAATCACATCCCACTTAGCATGTTCACGTTGGATGTGTTACAAATAACTCCCTCTAGTGAATGGAAAAGGGTCTGACAGGACAACAGGACAGAGGGGCTTTCTTCTGTACCTACCATATGGGCAATGCTGCTGTTTGTTCTCCAGGGTCCAGGGCTTCTTCCTTAGAAAGTTGTCAATCGTTGGTCCATTTCTTCCCAGCGGATCGTCTGGTGGCATGAACCTTAAATGTAAAATTGTTATTAATTGTTTGAGGGTTTTTTTCTCATCATTGTTCGGTTATTTTTAGGGTACAAACAGAAGTCATATATGCTCCCTATAGTTTCACCCAAAAGTGATTACTGCCTGCCAACGCGGTCTGTTTCAGTTTCATTCTCAGCTTTCGGTCTTACTTGTCATTGGCAAAGGAGTACATGAGCAGCCTCTCCTCGATGAACTTCTTCCACTGGGGCTTCTCGATCTGCAGGTCACGGTAGTTGTCGTTGGACACGATGATGCCGTCAGAGTCGTAGGCCAGTTTGATGATGTAGCGATCGTCGTAGCACACCACCCGCTTCCCGTTAACGCAGCGAGACGGGGTAAACACCAGGATCTTCCTTTTCTCCAACTCATGCAGGATGTGCTGATCTGAAGATTTTAAGATTTGGATTTGTCAACATATGAATCATCAAGATGAGACCAACGCTGATAAGCACGTTAGCGGTTCTTAACCCTTGTGTTATCTTCGGGTCATTCTGACCCATCAGTCATTGTGACCCACCGTCGTATTGCGACAGATTTACCGCATACAAAGACAAAGTGAAGCATTTTCTTTTAACCGTTGGGCTGTCTCAGACCCCCCACATTGCAAAGGTTAAAAGAAAATTATTTTAATTTGTTTTTGTATTGGGTAAAATTGGGTAAACACAACGATGGTTCGTTATGAACCTTTGGGTCATGTGACCCGAAGGCAGCACGAGGGTTAATAGATCTAGTGGTGTGTTTGCATTCCAGAGTTAAACATCCGAAGTTACTTTCTGCGATGTAAAATACCTCTGTACTGGCCTATTCTTAGTATTGAACAGCAGCTACACAGTGCCACCTCGCCCTGGTCAGGTGTTAAAGCAGGAATCTCACCTGTGATGGGGGCCTCAGGGCGTGGTTGCTCCTTCCTCCAAAGAGGCACGAACACAGTGATGTCACGGATACCCCTCTCCCAGAACCACCCCACAGCCAGCTGCAGCCCGCGACACGAAAACACCTTCTTGTTGCCATGGCTGCGGAAAGGGGACAACAGCACAACATTAGCTTCCCTTTTCTGTTTGACAAGGACGTCTCTTCGACCCTTTTCAGGAAGCTGTGAGTCAATAATTCCATATCATGTGAACGCAGAACCGTGCCAAAAGGAACATGGCCTGAAGTTATTTAAGAAACTTCAAAGTAACAAATATATATTTCTAGAAAATCGTGAAACTGGAAAAGCAGGAAGTAAAAGGGTAACAGCACTCCTCAGTTCTTATGTAGAACTGTAGCTATGTACTCTATGCTTGCAAGTTACTATTATTAAACATCAACTGAAGATATCAATCTGAAATTTTGGACAATATCACAGCTACAACTTCCTGTGTGATAGTATCTTCCCTGATCCGGGTAAGGTTTCAGAGATGTCAGATGAGACAATGTGGAATCCTAAAGCCATTTGAAGGCACTATGAACTCTTGGATGAGTGTCTTGCTACAACAGCTTCCCTCCCCACGTAACATGATCATGTGGAGGGGCCTCACATGTTCATAGACGGTGTTTGTGGCTGAAGGCAGCAGTATGGAACATTGGGCTTTCCCTTCTGTACTCTAACAGGAAGTGGCAGGTTGCTTTGCATATAACAGGCTACCGGAGACGAGACCTTGTGACATCCAAAACCACTAGGGAGGGGTCTGATACCTGACAAACCAGAGAAGCACTACCATGGTATTATGCAAGCACAAAGAATATTATAAAGAAATGTCTTTGTATTAAAAAGAGCTTTGAGCTTTTCCAGTTTTTTTTTTTTTTTTTTTTTTTTTTTTACTCAATTCCTGAGTGTACTCAGTGAGTATTCCACTGATGAATTATTAGCTGTTATTTCACACTACTATTACTGGGACTGGATTTTCAGTTTTCAGAAGTGCTAGGCCACCTGCCTGCCACCACAGATTCCTCTTTGTGTTTCACAGACACACAGAAACACCACTCTCACTTCCTACTCACTTCATGAGGAAGTGGGGGGAATATAATCTGTGAAATGGAACTGAAGTTGATATGGGAGTGTGACACACACACACAACTGTAAGTACCTGCAGAGTCCTGTACACCGAACAAAAACATTGTGACACTCAAACATCAGACATGATTCAGTTTCTTAACCTTTGTGACCCCCCCACGTGTTGCGACAACTTTACCTCATACAAAAATAAAGTGAAGCATTTTCTTTTAACCGTCGGGCTGTCTAACACCCACCACAGCGCGAATGTTAAAATAAAATGCTTTTTATTTGTTTTTGTATTGGGTAAAGTTGTCGCAGCACAACGAAGGGTCATTGTGACCCGAAGGCAGCATAAGGGTTAATCTTTTACAGGGATCAATCTACAAAGTTCCTGGAGCCTACCTTATGGCCACATTGCTCCCATCGATGACCACCGGTCTAAAGCCGCCAGTGGAGTCTCTTTCTGCTGAGTTTCTGAGCTGGAGGGGTGGTGGGCTGGGGCTGGTGCTGGCCTGTGGTGGACTACATCCTCTGGGGATCAACTGAGGGCTGTTGTGGGCAGGCCGGCTGGGTGTGGAGCTTGTGGTGTCTGTGGAGCTGCTGGTCTGGCAGGTCTTGATCAGTTCCTCCAGGATGTCGTTGGTCTGGGCTTCGTGGTGGAGGCTCTCCAACACCCGCAGGATGTCCCTGTGGGAGTAGCCCAGCTTGAGGAAGCGCTCCACTCTGCCATGCTGGTGGTCCATGCTGACACAGGGCTCTCTGATGCCTGTGTGTGTGTGTGTCTGCGTTGGGGAGCTGTTCCTCCTCCCTGCTTCTCTCTCTCTCAGGACTGTCTGCTGGGGTGATCCTTCACGTTGCTTACTGTATCTTGTCACTCCACATCAACGGTGTCGGTTTTGGAAACACGGGGGGTGGAGGAAGAGACCGGCATTCTCTGGGACTGTAAACACAGGAAGGCTGAGGTGAAGTGGGGATTTTTAGACACTGAATGTGGTTCGACACACAATGCTAAAAGCAGCTCTCCTCGCCACAACCTCATGGTAGCACACGCATGCACACACATGCTTGCGTCATGCTGGTCGAGAAACCCCCCCCCCCCATGGATCAATAAAAGGCCCTCATTTCATGTTGTCAGGGTTACTTGAGGGAAGTCAGTTTCATAACAAACACACTGTAAATGTTCCTCAAATGAGCAGATCGTAAACGGATTCTCCCTCACCTCAATTCAAATGTGTGCCTCTGTACAACAGTCTGGAAAAACCCCAGGAGTTCTTATACAAATACAGGTATTTCATGCTAAGAACTGGGAGTGGAACACGCATTTTACTTTCTTTGTAGAAACATGCACTGACAATGGTGCTCTATTCTGAGAATGGAATGCAGTTATTCATGTCTAACTATAGTTTGAAACACTGATCTATATATAACAGTCAATAGATTATTTTAATTTAATTTTAGTCATTTAGCAGACGCTCTTATCCAGAGCGACTTACAGTAGGTACAGGGACATTTCCCCCAAGGCAAGTAGGGTGAAGTGCCTTGCCCAAGGACACAACGTCATTTTGCACGGCCGGGAATCGAACTGGCAACCTTCAGATTACTAGCCCTATTCCCTAACTGCTCAGCCACCTGACTCCCATACATTCGACATACATCACAGATTTGTAGTTATGTGTTTCTTACAAGTTCCATTACACATTCAGTATAGCAGTATGTATTTTTCTGAACATGTAGTTTTATTATCTTTAAAATCCCATATCTCTCATCCATTTTGTTTGCTCAAGCTTTCCACCCAATACTACTTAACTATCAAAAGATTTTCAAAGATGTGAAAAATAAGCTGTTTGAGGAATACATGCTTCAAAAGAATCAAATGTCAATATCTGACTTCACACGTGGAACAACAGCAGGCTCGGCATAATTCTGCCACAGGTCACTGGCTCTGAGAAAAGGCAGTCATTAATTATTCTTCAAAATGTACTTTAGCTAACATCACACTCCAGAGATAACACAAGATTTATGTGCAGCATGGATCTCCCAGTCTTGCAAAACTACAAGCTACACCAAACCACATCCTTCCCAGCTTAACATCTTCAACGCAAAGATAGAATCTGTGTAGACTCAGAGATCCACTCTAATCTTGAAGTCAGGGAAAAAGTCAGTTAGCGCTTCCTAGCTGGTCCCACACCAGTACGGCTCCATACCCACCCAAACTTTACTGCTGGAGCAGTATCGCTTCTGCTTCAAACAAACATGTCTGAACTAGACGTACACTGGCCAGTGTGAAGCAAAGTACAGTATTCTTGGTGGCGTGGTCAATGATCTGCCTTTGTTTGTACTTACATTCTTACGTTCAGTGAGTAGTGGACTGGATCCTCGGCTTGCCCGGGAGAGAGCCTCTGTGCTTGCTGTATGAGCCTCACCCTGACTGAGCGTGTGTGTGTGTGTGCTCATTCTAGTCATAGGAGGAAGTTGTCTGAGGGCTGGCTCAGAGCCGGTCGGCAAGGAAGCAAGTCTTTATTTAATCATTCCACTTCCTCATCCCAGAACCAGCACAGCCTTCAGGGGGTGTCTGAGGGTTTACGATCCCACACAATGAGCTGTTCTTCTTAGTTTGAGATTACCGAAAACATGAGGTGTTCCCCTCAACTGGTTCTGTGTAGTCACCGAGGTCTCTCTTCTTCTGTGGTTTTACAGTAACAGACCATCAAGAGGACTACATGTTGATTCAAAAAAAGATTTCATTCATAAGTAATTGTCGAATTAAGTGGCTAAGTAATGAAGCACTGTATTTGTATGGATTCTTTCCCCCCTTAATATAATTCCATGTTGGTAGGATATGCTGGCAGGAGCTAAATAGGAAGAATACTATCAGACAAGTATTTGTCAAAACATCATGCTTGCTTGCACTGGAACTTTGGAATCACTCACGAATGTTACACACAACTAAACCAACCTGAAACGGTCAAAAAACAGCTTCAGGCAACTGTTAACCTTCTCAAACTCAAAATGTGAAGCAAACTTGTGCTCATACAGATTTATTTTACAAATGAGTATTATTGTCTAACAAACTACAGGAAAGGAGTATTTCAGCATAAATGTTGCTGTATATATAGGTATTCAGGAGCAACTGTTTTAATATATATAAATTTAATGCTAAAATGCCGATACATATTCTCAAGAGGATTTTAGATATCTTCAGTTAGCACGTTAACTTAACAGGAAGTTGTCCTATCACTACAGTTTAGACTTTGTCTACATTAGACTTTGTACTCTGGTTTTTATTCATTTTATTTTATCATCACCATCCTCATCATGTACTTGGGTCATCCATGTAGGAAATAAAAGTAAATCCATAAACAATCCAATGCTTCAATTAGTCAGTCTTACATTTAAAGAGTATTCCTATAAAAAAATAGCTACCTTGTCATTTTAGTTCCTGTAATGAAATGTGTATTTTTTACCACACCTAAGCAGAATGAAAGCTACGTTCTGTAATGATATAACACCACAACAGATTCCTGGATGATTTGCGTAACACAAGCCTCTGTAGATAACACACAAAGCAAGCACAATGAGGATTCCTATAAGGGAATATTGTTAGGACAACTAGGAAGAAAACCACCTGGATGAGGGAACTCGCTCCACCATTCCCTCACTCATATCACACCCCAAACTCGAGATTGTTGCCTGATGGTACAATGATAACCCGCAAATGACACAGAGAAGATTCCTGGAAACTGTATTTCTCTAGAACACGTGTTCTCATTTTTCATCCTTGAGGTTAGTTAGGTTGGATTTGTTAACGGTTTTTGAGAAGACAGTGAGTGTTGGCAGCACATACACCTGCAGTGAACCGTTTTCAAAGACTTTTTGGACATGTTTAAACCTGTTAGTAGAACAGTGGAGACAAAATAACTGAGTTATGATTGGGTAAGGAACTTTTTACTATCCTGTTTCTCCTGTTTTCCTCATGTTAAATAAAGGGATTTACTGTCTGTGCAAATGCTCTTGATAAAACAAAAAAACAAATGGAAAAGCAAAGCTACTGAAGTATATCGTGGACAACAAAATACATTTACATAATTATAATACAGAGAAGGTGCTGTCAGATCATGTGGAGGTGTCATGTGTTGGGGATGTCAAAGATAGATCTGTGGGAGTAAAGTAACAACTGTTTCCATTTGGGTAGTTCTCTTCTTTTTTTGTACACCTTCAACCACATTGTCTTCTGGCTTCCCCTCTTGTGATTCCACCCCAAACTCAGTTCTAAGTCAAAAACACATGAAAGAAGAAAAAAAAAAAACACGTAACATTATAAGACCTTTCCAAAGCAAAATGATTTGAAATGTCAATGGAACAAATACAACATTTGATTCTGGGAACTCTGTGGTGAGCTGTAGGTATGGACCCTCAGCTTGCACTAGAACAGTCTAGAAGACTTGAAAGAGGAGGTACAATAGGAAAAAAAACAATGCAGTCAATACTGAAAACATTAGGACAACTGTAAGTTACAGCTGTATCAAATAAAGTTGACTACATTATACATTTGAACTAATAACACAGAACCACAGCCATTACATATGCACAGAGAAATTAAAGACATACTAACAGATGCTAGAAACCAACAATTATGGTTGAGCTACATATTAATATATTATCCAATTATTGAGCTTTATATGAACGTTTGATGTTTTTTTAAATCATTTTATTTTGTGAGCGACTTCTAGGTAAGTCACATGACTTGTGATGAGAGAGAGGAGGGGGTGATGCAGGGAGTTCCCTCACCACTAAAGGAAATCAGAACTCACAGTTTCCATGTACATATTTATTCAGTGTACAAAAGTCATATGAAACTACAGTCAAAGGTCAAACCCAAACAAACATGGAATATTATTCATGGGTTGTAAGGTGAGAGGGAAGGTATAAGTGAAACTGCATGTCTTTGACATTTTGACTGACAGGTCGTCACATGACATGAGGGAGAGGTTCATCTCCAGTTTGTTATCAGAATCTATTAAGTCACCTAGGAATCCAGCATCTCAGGTTGAAAAGCAATTATCATTCCATATTTTACGATTAACATACGTCAATGAACTTCAGAGGGATAGTCAAATCCATCCACTAAAATATTTCATAGTATGCATGTATGTAGACTGATTAGGAATGTGTGTTTGAGACATCTTGATTGTAAGGGTTCTACCTAAGGTATCCAGCCATTCGAGTAGCAGAATACTTGTCAAAAGAGTCGACTGAAACGGCAGTTTCCAATAAAGACCTGTTCTATTGTATCTACGTTTCTGTGTCTGTGGGATAAAGAGTTAGGCTTGTGTGCCGTTAATGAGTCCTCATGGTCCTTTGCACCCCTCAGTGGTGCTGGATCTTCTCCTTGTCTTTAGATTTCTTAGGAGAGCGGCTGTGGCTGTTGTCCCAGCGGCTGTGGCCTTTGTCCCTGTCCTGGCGGTGCTTGTCCCGGGGCCTGCTGTGCTTGTGGTGTCCCTCCCACTCCCTGTCCCTGGACCTTGAGCGCTGACGTCCAGCTGTCCTCTCCCGCCTGCTCTCCTCACCGTCCTGGAGGTTTTGGCGGGGGGACAAGTTGGAGAGAGTGAATTACAGGAGTCACGATTACTAATCACTCATAGGTCAATCACACCTTTGTTGTGAAAGGACTATCAAGACAGGCTCACAGGGCACACCTGTTGCTCACCCATATAAAAAACAAACAGTCATCTAACCTTGGATTTCTTTAATTTCCTGCTGTCCTCATCACAGGGATGCTTGAGTTCTTTGTTCTTTTTGTCCGTGTGCAAATGGCTTGGCCCCTGTTCCTCCTCCTCTAACAGCAAATCATATCTTGAGCTTTTGGGAATGTTAGGGAGAACTCAAGGAAGTGGAGTGTAAACTTCCTGATAGATGTGCCAAAACAAAGTTTCTGAAATGACTGGGTGTTCCAGGGCATTCCTGTTAATAAGGAAGTCAACATAGAATAATGTTCACATAAAGTTGTAAAAGTACAAGGATACTCTTGTTTAGGTTTGGCTTTGTCCTTCAGAGCCAACTTGGATCGGCTATCGACATCTTTTTCATAGGCCTTGAAGTCATCTTTAGTATATTTTCCACCTACAAAACCAGAAAATAAAGTTCTTACCAGTTATGTTCTGTGCACAGACAAGATACACGCAGACAACACCCTAACAGGATACAGCATGTGTTTGTATGTCTATATATATTCTATGTATTACAATACATACTGTATTGTACAATAGTTGAGAAAATGAAAATCTGTCATCAGGCAAAGGTTAAATACTTTTTACACTTTTTGGGGTTACTATATAATTCCAAATATAATTTTCTTGTTTTGATCTCTTTACTATTACTCTAAAATATAGAAAAAGGAGAAATAAAGATATCTTTGAATATCTTATATACACACAGATCTATGTATGTATCTATGTACTGCTTCCCAGTGTGTTGTTTTCTCATCTTATCTACAGATGATTGATATTGTGAGTCAGTATTATTTACCTTTGCCTTTCCATTTGATCTTGGAGACAGACTGGCTGAAGTCTACATGTATGCGCCGATCGTCTATGAGGACATTGTCCATCTTGAAGTAGGCTTTCTCGCAGTCTTCCTCCTGAAGACAGGGAAAAGTATCACAAAGTTCAATTTTTGTCAGCCAATCAGTGATATGTTTTCCATTTGAAAAGGCATTGAATACTTAATATTTACATTTAAACACCACCGAATTCATAGCATAAAAATATTGTACTTCAAAAACCATATCTGAAATTCATATTTATAGCTCTTTAAATTTGAAATATGAATTTATTTCAATATAAAAATAAATAAAAATCTGATCCAAAAAGTCAAGGTTCGGAAATTCAGGTTGCTCAAATTCGAACGGTAAAATTTAAATCCAATACCAAATTTTAAAATTATGTTTATGTTAGTATCGTATTTGTCTGTTCGTCTGGCGATTGCCGATTACCTAACTAAATAGGTTTAATTTTTCACTCAAAACTAGAAGTCTAGCGCCCTCTATCATAATTCAACTACAGCTTTGGAAATTAAGAGACCACTGCACCTTTTTCTTTCCTTTTAAAAAGAGTTGAGAAGGCCATTTGAGTAAGGAACAGAAGGATCAAATTTAAGAGGCCATTGCAAATTCTACCCTTCTGTTCCTCACTCAAAATTGTCCTTCTCAACTTTTTTTAAAAAGGAAAGAAAAAGGTGCAGTGGTCTCTAAATTTTCTCCAGAGCTGCATATTACCGACTATGAGAACAGACAGGGTGTTGAGGCATCTGAGCATTAGAAAAGCTGTTACAAACCTTCTCAAACTCAATAAAGGCATAGCACAAGGACTCTCCTGATCTCCAGTCTCTGATGATCTCACAGCTGCACCAAAAGCAAAATAAATAAATAATAATTACATTTACACTGAGTTATTTGGGGCAACATTCTGGAATCTAGATCTAGAAAGTTACTGCACTGTCGAGTTTTGGAGGTCTGCATGATGATCTGCATGATGATCTGAGGGAGTCAGGTGGCTGAGCGGTTAGGGAATCGGGCTAGTAATTAGAAGGTTGCCGGTTCGATTCCCCGCCAGACCAAATGACGTTGTATCCTTGGGCAAGGCACTTCACCCTACTTGCCTTGGGGGAATGTCCCTGCACTTACTGTAAGTCGCTCTGGATAAGAGCGTCTGCTACATGACTAAAAGTGAATGTCTTACCTTTTGATGAGGCCAAAGCGGGAGAAGATGATCTCCAGGTCTTCGTCTGTGGTGACAGGGTTCAGCTTGCACACAAACAGCACATTCTCTGGAGGTTTCACATCCGCATCAGGGAGATCACCCACCTTGAAATCAACCACACAAACCACTACCTTTTAATATCCACTAGGAAGCAGTCTCGTAGATTTAGAAAACATCTCTCTATGACACTGCGGTAGGATCAGTCCCCGGTCTCCCTCACCATCTCCAGCAGGATGGCCTGGGTCTTAGCCTCCTTCTCCTTCAGTAGTTCATCCAGCTCCTCTGCCTCTTTCCCCTCCATATCGTTGATGTCTTCGTCCGCACCTATTCGTCCGCTCTGCAAACAGAGGGCGGCAAAGTCAGGCTACGGGCTTGGAAGAGACATCGGCGGAAATCCCAGGAGGGGACAGGGAGGCACGACCCCCCCCATTCTGGGAAAAATATGATTTGTCCCCCCCAATAAATCACTATAAACATAACTATGTAATTTCAATAATATTAGTAATACGCAATGAAAGTGCTTTGCTGATTATGGACACAATGGAAGTGCTATGTGTAACAGCAGTAATTTTGGTGTCGCCCTCAGGAATTTCTATTGAGAAAATGTCATATAACCGCTCAGCCATCTGACCCCCCCTTTATAGCAGCTACAAAACACACGACGGTGCGGTCACTCACGTCCAGCTGCTCCTTAGTCGGCTCCGGGGAGCGGTCAGGTACCGGAAGGTCAGGAGGGTCGTCGAAAGGGTCTTCCAGAATCACAGTGTGATTTATCCTGAAATGACGAAAGCTTGAATTAGAACAACTCTGGGAATTTGTAATTTTATCACCGCGTCACAGTTTAACCCTTGTGTTATCTTCGGGTCATTGTGACCCCCCCACATGTTGCAACAACTTTACCTCATACAAAAATAAAGTGAAGCCTTTTCTTTTAACCGTCGGGTTGTCTCACACCCCCCACAGTGCGAAGGTTAAAAGAAAATGCTTTTTATTTGTTTTTGTATTGGGTAAAGTTGTCGCAGCACAACGATGGGTCGTTGTGAACCGAAGGCAGCACAAGGGTTAAATAGTTCCAACAAGGTGACACCTACACTGCTCACCTGATGTCTTGAAAAGGGATGAAGTCTTTGTCCACAAAGGTCTCGTTGATCTTGGCTAAGACATCCATCCCCTCTGACACCTCCCCAAAGACGGTGTGAACTCCATCCAGGTAGTCCAGGTTCTCTCCTGTTGTGATGAGGAACTGAGGAGCCACATGTGAGCATTATATGACAACAGTTAAGACGTGTCTTACATATTTTTGTGACGTGACCAAATCACACAGGTCTCTGAAGGTATTTTCTACAGTCAGGGTAGATAACTGCAAAGGAAACTGGTTTGTGGTGTCATAGTTTGATTCTGTGAAACCAACCTGGGAGCCATGCTGGTCACTTCCATTGTTTACCATGGAAACGATTCCCTTCTTTCTGTGTTTGATGCGTGGTACTTTCTCCACATCAAAGAAGCGTGCCTGGTCCCCATAGAGCTTGCTGATGACAGCAAAAACACGTATTCCGGATCAATTCCACAATCTTCAATACAGCTAAAATTGATCATCACCAAAGCGAGGAAAAAAATCGAGAGGCTTTTGTCACGCGCCCAAATAAGCAGAATGATTGATGTACGTTTCCGACCTGAAGACTGACTCGCCACCACGACCAGTTCCCGTCGGGTCCCCAGTCTGCACAATGAAGTCTCTCTAAAAGGAACAGCCAAGCAAGTTTAAGATGATCTTCAGATGTCCATAATCACGCTCTCTTCAGGAAATCAGTTTAAGATGACTGAATATTATGCTTATTGAAACAAAGAGGTAAACGTGTTTTCTACGGAGATATAAAATACATTACCTGAACATTGTGGATGAGGCAGTAGTTGTAGAATTTTATTTTGCATAATTTAAGGAAGTTTAGGGTAGCTGGAAGAGAATGAGAGTGTGCAGAAAGTGATGACCATGGTGAACATTAACTGTTAGCCAAGGAATAAATAGTTAGATGAGTTATATAGTAATGCCAAGATATATTCATTGGCTAATCACAACCCTACAGCACCCAGATTGGAAAGCTGTTTGAGTGGATGTGCAGATGCTGTCTGGTTTCGTTTCGGTAGCCTGGTGATTTTACCCAGCACAAGAGTAGCATTTATCAGCGAATTCAATGTTGTAGCTAGCTAAAAAGCTAAATGTTTAGCTATAGCTAGCTAAAAAGTTAAATAACGTCCATGATCTTTGATTTAGTAGTCTACAGTAGCTTGCTAAATTAAACGCATCTGAATAAGGGTGCGTCTTTCTGCATGCAATATTTTGCTGAGATTATAAGTGATATACATATTCTTACTCTTAGGTCGTTCTTCTGTAAATAAATCAATAACAATATCTCCTAACGTTGTTTCAAGAAGAACAGCCATGCTTCCGTCGCCACAATCAAAAGGGGTAGAGCTAACTACGCATGCGTTTTTCAATCGAAGCCTTAACTAGTGTGGGTTTTCTGATATTGCCCAACCTTCACGCTGGAACACCAGTATTATCCCTCTCGTTCCTAAAACACGATAGAAAGAAATCGCCGACAGTTTTAAAGTCTGTACCTTTTAACGAACTACAAGTTTTAGTGAGTTTTAGCTGAGTAATCGACATAATTATTTCGAACGTCGCACCGTGTGAGGACCCGGGCATACAAAATCAAAGACACTTTTTTTCAAGGCTAGCTAGAAGATCACCGAAAGCGCACCGAAGACAGCCATCCAGCCAACAAGATGGCGATAACACGAACATCAAATTGTGCTATCTTTTTATTATGTATTTTGGTAATATTCGTTGATTCAGCTCCTCGACAGTTGAACACGGTAATTGTAATTATTTCGCTAGTGTTCGCTAGTTTATCTCACTTTACCGGCAATGATGGCTATGAGGTATCTGTTTTGCTTGCTAGCTTAGGCTAGCAACATTACACTGAATCGACGAGTAACGTTAGCTACGTCAACAACATCAACACAACACACTGCATAGCTAGCTGGCCTAACTTATGTAAATGCTAACGAGTATGTAATTGAAACATTTCATTCTATTTTGTCATTCAAGGAAAACATTCTAATCAATGTGACGACAGGAACCCTAGATGACACTCAAGTGCAGGAGTCAAACAATTTGCAGGTAAGTTTAAGCCAGCACTGCGGTCTGAGTGTAATAGATTTCATCCAGATCCTACTAATAATATATTATTTATTGGAATTATATCGATATTGTACCTCACGACAAGCAGCCGTGGCCAACCTATGTATTTCTAAACCTCAATCCACATTTTTAGATCAATCTGAATATTTCAGTGGATGAAGAACAGGTACTCATTAATGACATACCAGTGGAGTTGTCCGGAGTGACGCGTATGAACTGCCAGGCACTGCTCTGTGAGTTGGGGAGATGTATTGTCTTGTATAGTTTTAAACGACGTTGCGTTCCCTGACTACAAAAGCACACTGTTTAATGAAACACTCAACATCCTGTTCTCCTTGTTATTGCAGTGGATACCACAAATGGAACCAGTGAATTTGAATCAGGTGATTTAGTCTCTACTGTCACCCGGGTGATGGTGAGCCAGAACCGCTTGTGGAGTGATTCTGAGGAAGTGGTGGCTCTGCAGGTGTTCAGTGAGGTCATCGAGATGGAAGGAAGAAAGGTGAGCTAGGCTTTCGAACGTGCCATTACTTATCACTGCACTCTGTGCTGACAGTTTGGAAAAATCGTTTTTTATCTCTGTTACCCTTAAATTAATTTGTATTTGATCATTTTACTTCTT
The DNA here is from genome assembly GCF_963692335.1 of Osmerus eperlanus. NCBI lineage: Eukaryota > Metazoa > Chordata > Actinopteri > Osmeriformes > Osmeridae > Osmerus > Osmerus eperlanus. The sequence continues at coordinate 2,753,639 of NC_085025.1, forward strand.
CTTTGCCGTTTAGGTCCAACAGCCAGACATGTGTGAGGTGAAGATACTGATGAGCCCAAATTTCCAGAAACTTGCTCAGTACACCAACACCTACCCAATTGGACACAGTGAGATCTTTAGGATCCCGAGAGAGAACGATGTGGTCATCACAGATCCAACCAATCCCAACAAAGACGGTAAACGTCCAATAAACAACAGCGTTGCTTTAACATTTGAATCAAACTCCGCCCCCCTCCCCCCAAGTCAGTTTCTAAACAATGCTGTGTTCCATTCTCCCAGCTGAGGGTCAGTTGGTCTTCCAGACCACCAGTCACTATCCCATGAAGCAGGCCGAGACCACGCAGGAGGAGATAGCTGCCCCGGGGAAGCTTCCAGAGACTCCCCTGCGCATGGACCCAGACCTGCTGTATGAGGACGGAGAAGAGGATCTGGGACACCAGGCTGATCAACAGATCACAGAGAAACCCATCAAGGAATCCATGTCCTCCTACAGCGTAAGAAATCCCCAAGCGAAAAGCCATTGTGCCTACGTCCTTCTTTAGTTGTACAAATGCGTGTTATTGACGTCCTCCTTCCTCGCAGGCCATGTGCAGGTGGGTGGAGCAGGTTAGGGAGCGGCTGAGACACTTCTGGTCCGAGTCCCTGCCTCTCTTTTTCCTGGTCATGTGGGTGGTGGTGATCGGTGTCGTCGGGTCCGCAGTCATCGTCAAGATCCTGGATATGCTCTTCCCGACATGTGAACACAAGTACGTCACAGAATACCTCCCAGAGTCGCTCTCGTGCTTTTTAGTGGCTGATGCAATCCAACCATTGGGATTTTTGTCTTATTCAGCTCCCTTATACTGTCATGCCTTCTAGAAAGTGTTATTGTTAACTCAAAGCATTAGTTATGTGTATCCTTATTGCATTATTATTATTTTTATGTAATACTTTACTTTATTATTTATTGTTAATCCAAACCATTCGATTTACTTAATTACTTGATTATCCCTATTGTATCATTCATTTTCTATGTATTAGTTAGCTTTAGTACTTATTGATTATTATAAATGTTGTTTAGTTTAGAGGAGGCCTCGTATAAGCTTCCCACGTTTCTTCCCTCCTCCTGCACCTGTTTTACCCATTGTTTTTGTATTATTTTTTTATATATAATAGTTATAAAAAAAAAGTGCTTTGAGTCAAGACCTATATTGACCAATTCCTGTTTTTCTCCCAGGGGTAGATTCCACTTGAATCCTGCCACCTTGATGCCAGATGATGAGAAACACACCCTGCTAGAGAACATCGAAGTCCAGGCTGAAGCGGAGGGGGAAAAGAAACCCTGATTGATCAGGAGGAAACATTACGGAGGCATTATTTTGTCAGAGAAAACACAATCTCTTCCAACTTTGTAGCACTTCCACACATTAATTCACTTTACGTTTCCCCATAAATCATCTGTCTTTTGGCAACGTTAATCTGAAAGGTTACTGCTGAAGAACACGGACCTACTGTATGCTGTTACTGTTCATATTATGATTGTGTTACCTCACAGTGCCTCAGTAACAATTTATGATGTGTCATACTAATCTAAGCTTTTGGACTGTTTATTTCATTCTGATTGCTGAGATATCTCTGACTGCAAGCAATCTTTAATCATAAGAGAACATCTTAGCATTAGGTTAAATTGTAACTTTTCTGTTGTCATTACGCTTGCACTAAAAGATGTTCAATATTAACTAATGGATATTCAGCTATGAAATGTGTTTATTGTAAAATGTCAGAATTGAGTTGAATGTTCTTGCATTTTGCCTGAATTCAAATTGGCTGCACAGTTAAAATGGGCCAATTTCAATTCATATGAGAAAGCACTTATTTTGTGTTGCTTAGTTTCTTGGCATGAACTTTATGTTGTAAAGACACAGGAGAGGAAATGTTCCAGAGTTTTGTATAGTGAGACATGGAATGTACAGTATGGGCATGGAACACTTGTATAGTGAGACATGGAATGTACAGTATGGGCATGGAACACAACTTCCTGAAACTTGCACATCACATATATTCTTCAACTTTGTCCAACCTGAATTGGCCTGTATTGCTTTAAATGCCTGTTTGTGTGTGTATGTTTTAAGTTAAAATAGGTGTATGGAGATTGTTACCATGTGTTATTTGAAATGTTATTTAGTGAAATGGGATGCACATTTGTATCCCCCCCCCCCCAAAAAGAAAAGCTTTATGCAACTGTTGACTTTTCTTTTGATCTCAGTCTTTCCAGTCTAAATGGCTGTTAAGGTGCACTGGCTAGTTTGCCTCAAAGAAGGCTTGGCATGAGCAACATACATGTCATTTCCCAGGCAAGACTTTACGATGACCTACGCATGACTTTGAATGGGGTTGTGTATGGGGTACACATGTTTATGTATCATTAGAATCCTCAGTGTATGTCCAGGTAGCAAACACAGTTTGCATGATGACCTAAACTGGTCACTTCCTGTTATAGTCTGGGTAACTGGAAAAAGTAGAACTATGAAATCAATGTAATCAAAGGAAATGTTTCAACGATTCCTCACAATCTCGGTCTTGTGGATGCCGTTCTGAAGCATGGCTTGTGTACACGATCTCTCACTGAAGGCAAACTGTACATTTAATTCCTAAATCCAGCTCAATAAAAAATGTTTATAGCGCATTGGATGTTTTTTTTTTTAATAGAAAACGGGTATTGTGAATAAACTAAAATCTTTATTTTAATAAGAGATTTTATTCAAAGCTTTCTCAGCCAGATATTGTTAGTCTTTCATGATTATGTACAAATTCACCTCTACAAAAAAAGTGGAAAGGAATCCACACTTCATTTAATTCAAGTTCACACACACACACACACACACACACAACGTAGTGTAACTGACACAAACTCATCCAAAAGCATAACACAATCTATAAAAGTGAAAGGGACTTTGGTGGCAAAAGGGTTCGATAGAATTGCAGAGTAAATGACTGGTTCTTACTATGTCACGGCCTCCCATCAACAGAACCCATTCTCAAGCTCTACTCATGTATGTGAACTAGGGAATCCATTGGAATGTACTTGACACAGGCCAGAAGGAGTAGAAATAAGGCCAGGAGATGTTTCTTGAGTGCACTTGGTTGCCTCCCTTAACTAGAGGCATTTCACATCACCCAACATATCCATTAACATGGTATGGGTAAGACACCAGTGTTGACTTGATTGTTGTCAGAGCTAGTCGGCCCGGCCACTGAGCACACATGAGACAACCCAGGCTCAACAGGAGCCAAACTCTTCAATCCACTTCTCATACTTCTCAAGGTCAGCAGCGGACACAGACTTGGACACTTTCTTCAGGGAAGACTCAAAGTCCTCCATGGTGGTCGGCATGTGCATCTCATCTCGTGAAATGTTCCGGATCTCCTCCGGTGTCAGACCCTCGATCCTCCTCCTCATGGCCATCAGAGAGGCGTCCCTGCAGGTGTGACGAGAGGCTGGGTCAACACTCAGGAGAGTGGATAACAACAGACATTATTCATCAACTTCAGAGCTCCGTTTTGAAATCCAACCCTTCATATGATTCCCCTTCCTCCTGTAGCTGGACACCTGGCCGTGGCAAGGAGACAGACTGAAAGGAACTGACCTGCAGACGTTGGTGATGTCGGCCCCTGAGTAGCCCTCCATCTTCTCTCCTATCTTATCCATGTCCACATTGTTAGCCAGTTCCAGCTCCTTCAGGTTAATAGCCAGCAGCTCCACTCGGCCCTTGGCTGCATACACACACACACACACACAGACAGAGCTCTAATGAAGGAGCAACATGCTAAATGTCGGTGAGGTAGCATTAGCCTGGGGTGCCAGAGCTCAGGGGGTCTGTGGACCTGAGGGCAGGGGGATATAGATCCTCTTCTCCAGTCGTCTCCTCAGCGCCTCGTCGATGTCCCAGGGAAAGTTGGTGGCCGCCAGGACCATCACCATCTTAGAGGGGTCGTCGTTCTCTGACGCACCGCCGACACCTAAGCAGCAGAGTTCACAGCCTCACTTGGCAGTATCATATCACAGCAACAAAAAATAAATATAATAATAAAATAATGTTTTGTCATATCTATGTGGTTGAAGACAGAATGGTGAGACGGTGATGAACTGTTAACCTGATGTGATGGAAGTGAAAAGCAAGAACAGAAGGTGTTATTTTTAGTTTGTTACCATCCATCTGGACAAGCAGCTCTGCCTTCACTCGCCGGCTGGCCTCGTGCTCCTCTGAAGTGCCCCTGCGGCTGCACATGGAGTCGATCTCGTCGATGAAGATGGTGGTGGGGGCATAGAACCGTGCCTGGACCAAACAAACTTATTAGAGTAGCAATCCATCCTTCAAGTAATGAGGCAGTTCTGACAAGTTACTTTTCATTACTTACGGCAGGGTTAGCACTTTTCAGTTAAGGCATTAGTCTACCCCCCCCCCAAACTACCCCCCACCCTCCCCCCCGGTCTGACGGCAAACCCCACCCTACCACCTTAACTAACAAATTCTCTGCGGGAAACCCTGCTTACGGCATACAAGAACTAGCCACAGAAGAGTCTTACCATTTCAAATAGTAGGCGGACCAGTTTTTCAGACTCTCCTCTGTACTTGGAAGTGAGTGTGGATGAGGAGACATTGAAGAATGTGGTTCTGCATTCTGTGGCAACAGCTTTGGCAAGCAGGGTCTTCCCTGTGCCTGGTGGACCCACCATCAACACACCCTAGAAAGTATATTTGGGTCAAACTTCATGCCCTTCTAGGACAACACACTCATAACAACGAAAGAGGAAGCGGTTATAAAATGCAGACTAAACACAGGTACCTTCCATGGCCGTCTTATTCCTTTGAAAAACTCTGGCATCCACATTGGAAGTACAACAGCCTCTTTCAGAAGTTTCTTTGCTTCTTCCAAGTCTGCAATATCATCCCTAACACAAAACAATAATTAAGATTAGTTTACACACACACACACACACACACACACACACACACAGTATGTTCTTGAGAGAACATTGTTCTGGAAGTTTACGAATGTCGCAGACCATTTGACACTAGGATTTTGGGATATGATGTCTCTTTCCAGGGCCTCAACCAGGTCTTTGTCATTTCCTGTCCCATCAAACTTCTTCACTTCTTTGTCTGCAACATCAGCTTTGTTCTGCAAAGCAAGTCCACTGGATTATTTGCTTGTCCTCCAGGAGGATTAGTGTAGCGGTAACAAACAGTATCGTACAGGTTTAGTACCAGCTAGAAACCAGATGGACAACCTGGGGAAGGGTAAAGGTAAACAGACATGCAATGGCTGGTGTGTGATCAACAGTGCAAACAGACGTGGAAAAATACCTTCCAAAGTCAAATACAGGACTTACCCCTGCAGTAGCAACGATCATAGCACAAACATCTTACTTATGATATTAAATGTGAATTCAAAACCTAATGTGTTGTAGAATGAGTTTAGAATGAATAAGGGGAGGCAGCGACAAAGGCTCGTCCAATGTCATTTAGCTAGCAGAGCAATCACCTTGTTGTCTCCTTTTGGTTTGCCTGGGATCTCTTTCTTCTCCTTGGCCTTCTGTGGTTTGCCCTTGTCCCCATTGGGCCCACGCGGCGACTGCCTCTGAGCCCGCACACCAACACTCAGGCGGTTGTTGTGCGGTTTGCCGTCTTTGTACGGCATCTGAGGCCTCCGGACTGGGCACGGAGAAGCTCTTTATGATGAGAAGAGATGAAATGTCATAGGCCGGAGATATTTTTCCTCATATTTTCAGTTTGACAGGGAATTATTTGACAAAAACTTTATTTCCCCCCCCACAAATAAAGCCAACCCAGGGCACTCTAACACTAATCTCCCTCATGTGAGGGCATTATTGAGTTACTTTTTGAGAACAAACAGCTTATTCTCTTCCCACATGCACTTCTGCGCACCCACATAAAGTTCACAGAATCTCAGATGTGCACAATCTCCTTCAGTTCAAATAAGAATACACATTTACAGATGATTGACCTTGTGAATCTCCAGTGGAAGAGAACAGACAGACAGGGTAAACTATACTGTTCATACCTCCGCTCCACTGGCACCGGCCATATGTCACCGTCATGACTAACAGTGCTTGGTTTGGATGGAGCCGTGTCTAGTTGAAAGCTCTCTAGTGTCCTCATTATTTCTTGAACATGTTTATTTTCTTCATTTATCTCTTGCCATACCTGTTAAAAACAAGATGCAAGAGTCTCCTAAATAAATTCATTTCCTGAATAGTTCTAGTCACTGAAACCTACGTGGCAATCCAAGTTAGTTTATGAATCTCCTACCTGTTGCCATCTCTGTTGAAAGCTGCTGTCCCGAACACTGAACACGTACTTTATCTGTTCCAGTACTCCTTGATAACAAACACTAGCTGAGTTGTAGTTCCCCAGCAAGGCGTACTCACGGGCAAGCTTCACATTCTCAGTTATTTCATGCAGACTCATTCTGGTGGATGAAAAATGTTAATATCAATAGCAAGAACAATCTAGAAAAACGTATTCCTAAGTTCTATTTTTTTTTCTCACATTACTGCCAGGTTAATGCGACAACCTAAACAAGACCAGGGTGGAGTGCGGTGGAATTGACAAAGGGTCTATTCGTTTAAACTCGTCTGATACCGCAAATGGGTGGAGCCTGAAGTTGAACAATAGTTGTAAAAACGTAGATATAGATTTTACTCACCTGCTGCACAAAACAAACCAAAACCACAAGCTGGCTGAATAAGGCAAACGATCTACAACTAGCCAGACAATTTACGAAATTAGCTGGTGAGCTAGGTAGTTAATAAATCACTCACTTGACACTGAAGCAACACTATAATTATATGATTGAACATGAACGTTAGAAACTATATTATTTACTGGTTGAACTATATCAATGATCACGTCGCCGGCAAACTTGTTTTCAAACGTATATAGCTGGATAGCCTTAGCTTGCTAGATTTGCTAGTAGAGCTAACATCATTAGCCAACACAAACCCACCTGTTGTACACTTTCAAGTTGATACTTACATAAACCTTGGAGAAATATGGATTCGAGATCGGGTAAGCGGTGTCAGCGATGACTGTTATAATTATAATTTCTGGGGTTCGCAGCTAATGCACTTTTTTAGTTACTTTATTTGTTTCATACCAAACCCAGAGACGATTACACCCGCCTCATTTTCTAGAACTCAAATGCGATAAACGTCATATCCTGATTTCTCTGTTGAAGCCATTATGTATTCCAGAGTGGACTTAGTGTAGTATATCCTATCTTTCTTTTAACACAAGCTGCTAGTAAATTGCTTACGTCAAATATATTTTAGTGTCACGTCCAGACATTGACAGTGACTTCAGGTAACTTAGTAGCAAAGTAATTTGTTAGAACACTCACAACATTGGGTATGGACAATGAAACACAATGAAATGGAGTCCTTACGAGTACTTACATTGTGCTTACATTCTTTATTCATCACCACCCCCCCCCCCGCACCCCACCCCCAGTGTACATTTGCACAAAAATCATCAAATCATGCCAACTTTACATGATTACAATGAAACCAGTGCAGGAATGTCAGTGATCATATCCATTACTACATTCAAATCGTTTCAAAACACACAAAAAAAGGGAAAACCACTCAAAATTAGCTGTGAGCAACAACAAAAAATAAATCGTGTGCTATATAAATCCAGTTTTTTCCAATACAGTGTCACTCCTTCATGAACAGGGCAGCTGGGTCACTGTCAGAAAGATCATTCACAGCGTAGCCTAGTGCTTTGGTTGAGACTGAATAGAAGTGAAAGGCACAGTTGCCATTAAATGTAAATGAGAAGTGTCACTACACAAAAAAGAGCCAGCTGTCCCTCACACTTCCATCTCACAGCATTGAATACAGTATTAGTGGACTTTCAGGTGGCAAAGGAAAAGACAAAACAAGATGGAACGACCATCCTTGACCAGAGCAAAGAATAGAGGTCCTGCCCTAATGAACACTAAACAACAGACAACAGAAGGATCAAGACAAATATTTACATAAAATGTATGCAACACTTTATAAATACATTTTAGGTATAAATTAGAAAAATACATAAAACACAAATCCAATCAACTATGTCTAGTGTCATTTAAAATGCCAGTCTGATTATCCCCCCTCCCTCCTCCCTCCCACCCCAAAATATTTGGTGAAAGTGAGCAGAAGATCAAAGGCACAGCAATGAATAATTCAAGAGTTATTTATACCAGCAAATTCTAGAAGAGATATTACTAGATCCCCATTGCAATATACCTATTAAAATATAAATTAAGACAATCACAGATAAAAGCTTCAACAGAAATGAATCCTATCCTCCCACTAGTCACCAGTTAACAATTTCTTAAATAAATTAAGGCTTAAACAGAGTTTGTAATTCTTCAAAGAGCACCCTGATATGTTCTGCTTTCAAAACTGTATGTCCATGCAGACACCATACATCACGCTGGCGTACCCTGTACACTCCATGTACACAAAAATGAATTTACGTTCATACCTTCAGGCAAGATGTCCCATATCAGTTGCCTATCTGGTCTTGAGGCTCTCTATGTCGACGACATGATGTATTTACCCTTGGAGACCGTGACCAAATCTGTAGTGCAGTATACCACAGATGTCGTGCTGTGTCATTCCTAACTGGGGAACTCATATTTTCTCTGTAAAGTCACACCATATGGAATAATCCCCTTAACACAACCCAACATTTACTGTCAGTCACTGTAGCTCAATTAGTGTACCTCCAAACATGCCTTCTGACAAAACAAAGACCTACTCCCAGACCCATTCTGTACCAGCAGGACTAGGATGTCCTGACAGGGCGCTACACGTACACCAGATCCCTCCCTGGAGCCCCCCGCCTGTCCTCCTCTGGGCCACCCTCCTCCTGACCGCCGCTCTCCGCCTCGTCCCCATCATAGTTCTCGTACTCGATGGGCTTGGGGCAGCTGTACGGGTGCCCGTTGTCATCAAAGAAGCGTCGGAAGGTGAATTCGTAGAAGGCGTGCTCCGGGTGCTTGCCGTTCCGGAACCACCCGTTGAGCGTGTCGTTATGGTTACCGTCGCTGTCATTGTCGCTACTCCACAGCTTGTCTGGGTCCACGGGGTCGAAGTTGGAGGTGTCGGTGCAGTGTGCGATGGTGGGGATGTAGGGCGCCGGCTGCTGCCGAAGGTCGTTGGAGAAGTCGACGGCCTTGAAGAAAGGCTGAGCCTTGATCTCGTCCGCTCCGTTCCTACCCAGGCGATCCTCGTGGCCGCGGCACAGTTTAACTATCAGGTCCGAAGCCTCTGGGCTCAGCTTGGACTGAGGGGGGATGTGAAGCGAAGTCTGCCAGTTTATCACCTGGAAACAAGTGGTAAACATAAGGGTACAGTTAATAGAATCAGTTGTACAGTGAATACCTGTATTCCATGACGTCCCATAAACAATAATTCACCTTGAGTTGGGTTTCCAGAGGCGTGGTTGCTAGGAAGGGAGGCTGGCCGACGACCATTTCATATAAAATGACACCGACACTCCACCAATCACAGAGCTGGGTGTATCCTGGGGGAACGAGTGTACATGTTAGCGATGTAAAACCAGCACATTGAGAAGCAATATCAAAACGTTCGTTGATCTAGCGATCCACTGACATCTTTAAATCCCCCGACTGTACTTGAACTTGAGATCCAACCAGCGTAACCCCCCCCCCCCCCAAATCGGTTCCCGCGGCGACACCGTCCGGACGCGTACCTGTCCGGAGCAGCACCTCAGGAGCGATGTAGTTGGGCGTGCCCACCAGGGAGTGGGCCAGGCAGCGCTGGTGCTGCCTCGCCTTCCTCCTCTCCAGGGGCTTGAGCCTGTCTCCACAGCGACAGTTGGGCGAGTCTTCCCACTCCTTACTGAAGTCCATGCTGTCCTGTCTAACATGATCCCCTGGGGACGGGTCATAACACGGGTTAGATAAAACTCCTCTGAAGGGGAAACTGTTCAATATAGGAGCGATTCTGACACATCCCTGACTGGAAATAGCTAAATAACCCGAGAAGAATTGAGTTATGAACACACCATCCTGTTTGAGGTCCCTACTTACCACTCTGGTAGTACTTGGAGTCGTGTGTCCAGCGGAAGCCAGTGCATAGGCCAAAGTCAGTGAGCTTGATGTGGCCGTCCCGATCTATGAGGATGTTGTCGGGCTTGATGTCTCTGTGGATGAAGCCCATCTTGTGGACACTCTCCACAGCACAGGTGAGCTCAGCGATGTAAAACTGGGCCAGTTCCTCTCGGAAGATGCCCAGCCTGATAAGAAGGCTCATCATGTCTCCTCCGGGAATGAAGTCCATGACGAAGTACAGGTTGTCCTTGTCCTGGAAGGAGTAGTAGAGGCGCACTACCCACTCGTTGTCCGCCTCCGCCAGGATGTCCCTCTCGGCCTTCACGTGAGCCACCTGGTTCCTCAGAAGGACGTCCTTCTTGCGGAGTGTCTTCATGGCGTAGAGAGCCCCCGTGTCCTCCTTCCGGGCCAGACACACCTCCCCGAAGGCGCCGATGCCCAGGGGCTTGATCCTCTTGAACATGGACTTGTCTATTTTGGCCCGTTTCAGACGGATGTAGTTGGACTCCTTCTGGCACAGCATCATGCGCATCTGCTCCTGGGCGTCTCCTGATAGACCCACCTGGAAGGGGCACGAGGAGAACCAAAAACGATCACATACCGACACAGTGCTTCACAAAGAACAGTAAAGACAACCTAAACCAAACCAAAACAAGATGCATGACTAGAGAGCAATGCATTCCGTTTAGTCAGAAAGCCCACATAAGTCACCAATTACGAACGAGTTACCAGAAGAAGCAATCAATACGTTAAGAGCAACATGCATAAAAATTCATTTAATGGACAGAGGGTTCAAGGAATACTCCTTAAAAAGTGCCTGGGAGTAGAAAGGCATGGGTTTCCCTAAAGGTTGCTACAGGCATGTCCATGCCATCAGACTTGGGCTTCATGTCTAAAACAACCTATCTTTTTAGAGAAGCTTACTTGTGTCACTTGTGTGTAGACTACTCAGGTCACGGCATAGAAGACACTTTTACCTTTTACATCAGCTGTTAGTGACAGCAAGGAGGGAAACGGAAAGATAGAAGAGAAAAAGAGAACATAGAGATCAGGAAGTAGACAGGCTATAAGACACAACACACTAAAGCTGACAAAGGAGAAACGGAAAAAAGAACAGATGGAACGTGAAAGTCAAGGGAGCTAACTAAAAGACAACATTGGGATCACCCATCCATCCATCCATCATCTTCCGCTTGTCCGGGGGTCGGGTCGCGGGGGCAGCAACCTAAGCAGGGAGGCCCAGACTTTCCTCTCCCCGGCCACTTCCACCAGCTCTTCCTGGGGGACCCCGAGGCGTTCCCAGGCCAGCCGAGAGACATAGTCCCTCCAGCGTGTCCTGGGTCTTCCCCGGGGCCTCTTCCCAGTGGGACGTGCCCAGAACACCTCACCAGGGAGGCGTCCAGGAGGCATCCTTATCAGATGCCCGAGCCACCTCAACTGGCCCCTCTCGACGCGGAGGAGCAGCGGTTCTACTCTGAGCCCCTCCCGGATGACCGAGCTTCTCACCCTATCTCTACGGGAGAGCCCGGACACCCTGCGGAGAAAAATCATTTTGGCCGCTTGTATTCGTGATCTCGTTCTTTCGGTCACTACCCACAGTTCGTGACCATAGGTGAGGGTAGGAACGTAGATCGACTGGTAAATAGAGAGCTTCGCCTTTCGACTCAGCTCCTTCTTCACCACAACGGACCGATGCAGAGCCCGCATCACTGCGGACGCCGCACCGATCCGCCTGTCGATCTCGCGCTCCATCCTTCCCTCACTCGTGAACAAGACCCCGAGATACTTGAACTCCTCCGCTTGGGACAAGATCTCCCCGACCCGGAGATTGCACTCCACCTTTTTCCGGTCGATAACCATGGCCTCAGATTTGGAGGTGCTGATTCCCATCCCAGCCACTTCGCATTCGGTTGCGAACCGCTCCAGTGAGAGCTGGAGGTCACGGCCCGACGAAGCCAACAGGACCACATCATCCGCAAAAAGCAGCGACCCGATCCTGAGGTCCCCAAACCGGACCCCCTCAACGCCCTGGCTGCGCCTAGAAATTCTGTCCATATAAGTTATGAACAGAATCGGTGACAAAGGGCAGCCCTGACGCAGTCCAACCCTCACCGGGAACAAGTTCGACTTACTACCGGCAATGCGGACCAAACTCTGGCACCGGTCGTACAGGGACCGAACAGCCCCGATCAGGGAGTCCGGTACCCCGTACTCCCGGAGCACCCCCCACATGAGCCCCCGAGGGACACGGTCGAACGCCTTTTCCAAATCCACAAAACATGTGTAGACTGGTTGGGCGAACTCCCATGCACCCTCCAGAACCCTGCCGAGGGTATAGAGCTGGTCCACAGTTCCACGGCCAGGACGAAAACCACATTGCTCCTCCTGAATCCAAGGTTCGACAATCCGACGGACCCTCCTCTCCAGCACCCCTGAATAGACTTTCCCAGGGAGGCTGAGGAGTGTGATCCCCCTAAAGTTGGAGCACACCCTCCGGTCCCCCTTTTTAAAGAGGGGAACCACCACCCCGGTCTGCCAGTCCAGAGGCACTGTCCCTGATGTCCACGCGATGTTGCAGAGTCGTGCCAACCAAGACAGCCCTACAACATCCAGAGCCTTAAGGAACTCCGGGCGGACCTCATCCACCCCAGGGGCCTTGCCACCGCAGAGCTTTTCAACCACCTCGGCGAGGTGGTTGAAAAGCGGGTTTTTGCCTCCGCGACCGCCAAAGCCGCATTCCGCTTGGCCTGCCGGTACACATCAGCTGCCTCTGGAGTCCTACCAGCCAACAAAGTCCGATAGGCCTCCTTCTTCAGCTTGACGGCTTCCCTCACCTCCGGCGTCTACCACCGAGTCCGAGGGTTACCGCCGCGACATGCACCGACCGCCTTGCGTCCGCAGCTCCGGTCAGCCGCCTCAACAATGGAGGCCCGGAACATGGCCCATTCGGACTCAATGTCCCCGGCCTCCCCCGAGACATGGTCGAAGCTCTCCCGGAGGTGGGAGTTGAAGCTCCTTCTGACAGGGGATTCTGCCAGCCGTTCCCAGCAGACCCTCACATTACGTTTGGGCCTGCCAGGCCTGACCGGCGTCTTCCCCCACCATCGTAGCCAACTCACCACCAGGTGGTGATCAGTTGACAGCTCCGCCCCTCTCCTCACCCGAGTGTCCAAGACATTCAGCCTCAGATCCGACTACAAAGTCTATCATCGAACTGAGACCTCGGGTGTCCTGGTGCCAAGTGCACATATGGACACCCTTATGCTTGAACATGGTGTTCGTTATGGACAAGCCGTGTCTAGCACAGAAGTCCAATAACAAAACACCGCTCGGGTTCAGATTGGGGGGGCCGTTCCTCCCAATCACGCCCCTCCAGGTCTCACTGTCATTGCCCACATGAGCATTGAAGTCCCCCAGGAGGACGAGGGAATCTCCGGGAGGAGCGCTTTCCAGCACCCCTCCCAGAGACTCCAAAAAGGGTGGGTACTCTGCACTGCCATTTGGTGCATAAGCACAAACAACAGTGAGGACCCGTCCCCCCCACCCGAAGGCGGAGGGAGGCTACCCTCTCGTCCACCGGGGTGAACCCCAACGTACAGGCGCCGAACCGAGGGGAAACAAGTATTCCCACCCCAGCTCGACGCCTCTCACCGAGGGCAACTCCAGAGTGGAAGAGAGTCCAGCCCCTCTCAAGGAGACTGGTTCCGTGACAAACCGTGATATTGGGATCACGGTTTGTAAAATTAACATCCGAAGATGTAGTCATCAGAAACAGCTAAGCTTTTTTTCCCCCACCCAATGTAGGCTAAACATATCTTGGAAACATGGATTTAGAAACATCAACATGTCCTAAACCCATAAGCCCACCCACTTGTAAGGACTCTGCAAGGTGTTGGTGCAAACTCACCCTCTGCATCTCACTCTCCAGCTGCTTCTTCCTACGTATCCTCTGCTGGTGGTTCTTCAAGATGTTCTCCACGTGCTGCTCCATGAAGAACTTGAAGGCCTGGGGAGAATACAGAGGAACGTTGGGCTCTCTGCGTTCCTCGTCTTTCTTGTTCCGGCGCACGGGCACCGGAGATGTCGTGATCTGTTTCTTCTCCCTCTCGGCAGAACCCGCGGAACTCTCCGGAACGTCGGTCTTGTCGCCGCTGCTGCAGCCCTCGTCTTCCTCCGCCTCCTCTCTGCCAGAGCTCTGCTTGGCCCCGCCCTCGTGGGCGGGGCAGGCACCACCAGGCTGCTGGAGGAGGTGTTTGGGGTAGGGGGGTGGAGGGCCCTGGTAGCTGGGGACCTCTGGTAAGGGTGCTGGTGGCTCCTGGTAGGTGCTGGTAGGGGGGGGAGGCTGGGGCTGTTGCATCCGGGGAGGGTATGTGGGAGCCACAGCTGTGTGCAGCTCGGGCTTCTGCACACGCATGCTCTTGACGGGCTGCAGGATGGGGGCCTGGGTGATGGCGGTGACGGTGGTAGCGGAGGGCTGGGAGCCGGCTGGGTGGGTCTGACGGTGGCTGTTGAAGGAGTTGGAGCGGACTGGCGCGTTGCTCTGCCAGGATGGAGATATGTCCTGGTTGCTGCTGCCTGGGGAGGACTGGGGTGCTGCCTGAGACCAGGACTGAAGAGGACCCATGTTGTACATGTCCAGGTTATGACTATTCCGATTGGGCACCATCATGGACTGAGGGAGGTTGCCACCATTGACGTAGCTCGGGGAGGAAGCAGGGCCTCCAGCCTGCATCTGCTGAGCTGTGGGACTCTGTCGGCTGCTCTGGTTGACTGGGTACGGGGGCGGAGGCTGCCTGCTGTTCCCACTCATGGTCACGTTCTGATGCCCCATGTAGTCTGGTTGACTGGAGCCATTCTGAGGCCAGCTCGGGGGGAAGTTGAACTTGCTCCCCCCAGAGTTCTGCATGATGATGGGCTGTCGGCCCATGGGCACAGGACTGATCCCTCTCTGGTTCTGGGGGGCTGGGGCTGAGTAGCCATCCGGCCAGGCTCCTTGGGGGACCGGAGAGATCCGGGGGACCAGGTAGTCCATGTTGCCAGAGAAGCGCTTGTTTGAGGGATTGCTGTCCCAGGAGGGTGGGGGAGGAGTTGCACCCCTATTCGGGGGAGGCGTGACACTGCGAACCTGAGGCGGGAGTGGAGGGTTGACCCGCTGGTTGTTTCCAGGGTGCCCCTGAGGGAAGGCTGCGGGCGGACGCCCGGAAACGTCACTCTGGGGTCCAGGGCTATCTGAACGGTACATGATCCCTTCCACCATCATGGGCCCGTGTCTTTGGGTAACCAGTGATTCCTTTGAACCCTTCCAACTCTGTCTCCTCAACACAGGCTGCTGAATGTGAGATGCACCTGCAATAGGAAGAAATACTGTGTTTGAGATCAGAATCGAAAATTATTTATGTCCACTGACGATATGTCAACTGCTACACAGGTATTAAACCATAAATAAATAGACCGTGTTATGGTACTGAACTGGCAAAGATTCCCTTCTCCTACATACAATCTGTTTCACATTGTCTTGTTTCCTTCGTGAGAATACATTGGCTTTTCAGCAAGAAACGCCATAACTCTTAAATCCTGCCACAATAGAAAGTGTCCAGGAACAAGCCAGGGAGAGGAGGATGAAAGCCAACAGTTGGTCCCAGGGGACAGATGCCTACCAGGGCCTTTCATGCCTGCAGCGACTGGGCGTGCGGCTGTAGACACCATCTGCTCCCTCACTGGGTCCTGGTAGCTCATCTTACTGATGTACTCGATGGCTGCCTCTGTGCTGCGGTTGTTGGTCTGTTTCAGAGCACGAATCACCAATTCCTGAAAATAAATGTTTGAAAATAAATGAAAACATGATCAAATCATGTTATCATTATCAACACGATGTAAACTAAAATAACTGTTTACACAAACATGTTAGTTACAGGTGGTTGAATATAAAAGTTCTTTCATGTGATTTAGCAAATGCAAAACATTAACATAGTCACGTTTTTTTCTTCTTCCTATAAAACAATGGCATAGCTACTTTTAAATCAAAGGATCATTTGCTTAACTACCTACACATGACTGGCACTCAAAAATTCAGCTCTTTAAACTGACTCTTTAAAGCTGGTAATTCCACTCTGCATAGTTTTCATTTTTCAAATACTTACACACACAAAAAACGCTATCTTGGGAGCTCAAGCACGACAGAACAAGACCGGTAACCGTTAATATTGTTCCTTACCTCCTCAAACCCAGCAGACAGCAGCTCCAACAGCATCTGTCTGTTCACCTCGGCTGTTTTGCCAGTGGAACTGGGCTCATTGGCAAAGGGCATGAGAGACTTCCGTATCTCCTGCAAGGCCTTGTGGTAGGGGTTTCTAGGGTTACTACTGCGCCCCTGCTGCCTCGGGTCTTCAGGCAGTACCTTTCCAGCACCCATATCCACCTTAGGGGCGTCAGATGGTCTGGACAAGTTACGGAGACTCTCGCGGATTTCCTGCAACATCTGGTGGCTGTTACCAGTGTAGTTGCTGGCAGGGAAGGTCTTGGGTCTCATCTGTCTGTATCCTTCGGGTTTCTCCCCTCTCTTCATGTAAGAGCATGTATGTTGACAGCCACAGCAGTGAATGGTATGACACGCAGTACTTTCGCACTGCGAGGGTATCGGGTGCCGAGTTTAGTTTCCAGATTTCAGTGAATTCCGATCTGCATGCTGTTGACTAACATCTAGGCACCTGCTTAAGACAAGACACACACTGTCAGGGGTGTAAATGAACACTGTATGAATTAATCTGCCTTCACAATATTGACGATGAAATATTCTACATTACCAAATTATACATAAAAAGGAATGGCGCTTGATTCATTTCTGAATGAAGCACTTCGTTATCGCTAACTACAGAGCTATCAAGCTACCCAACGTAGCAAGTCTGAACGAGCGGATTTTTAGTATCTATAGCAAGTGGTTGTGAATTATTAAATGAATTCAGTAAGGTTTGCAGAAGAGTAATGCTACAAAGCTCCGCGTTTAGTTAAGTACAGTCCTGCTGTTGTTAGTAGCCTAGTTGCTAATAGCTCCACGGCCTGTACTGTAGCAAAGCAGCTTTAGCA
Source organism: Osmerus eperlanus (assembly GCF_963692335.1). Taxonomy (NCBI): domain Eukaryota; kingdom Metazoa; phylum Chordata; class Actinopteri; order Osmeriformes; family Osmeridae; genus Osmerus; species Osmerus eperlanus. The sequence continues at coordinate 2,770,853 of NC_085025.1, forward strand.
CTAGCTAAGCTAACTAGCTAGCTAGCAAACAACAGGTTAGCTGTTCCAGGCGATCAATTTACCCGCGATTGCGTGGTACTTACGATCAAATTAAAAGCCAAATGTAAAATAACCAAATAAAGCTCGATAAACTTATTGTCAATTATTTTATGTATGAGTGTAAAAGTCAACGTAACAGCTAATGTCTAACCTTTCGCGAGATATTCCTCAATGTCTGACTGTCAAGTTGCCCGGATGTGTGTGGCTTGTTTTTCCTCTTCCCATCATCCTTTGCGTTAGAAGCATGAACCTGTCTGACCTCCTGGGTACTAACTTGATTAGCTCCATAGCTGTTCTGGTAAATTACTTTGAAATGTATAAATGCTAATTCATGGTCACTTCTTTTTATGCATCTTTAAACAACTGGCTGCAGATAAACATGGTTCAACACTTTAAAGCGTTTTCACAGATGCCTTTTATTTCAAAACAAGAGTTACAAAATAATGTAATTTTCCCCACCCGAGTACTCTGCATATGGAGCAAACAATCAACACCCCAAACAGAGTAGCATCTCAGTATTAATGTTATATAAGATGATGATTATTCTTTCAATAAACAGAGACTATAACAAGAAACTACAGATATTTACCGTCATGGGGACAACATCACATAAAAGGTCAGGATACGCATTGCAACTACACACAGCACATTCTTTCTACAACAACAAAGACCCCGTGCTTTTAAACTGGGACTTGTCTGTTGACATACACAGCCTCCCCATCAGTCCCACAGACCAGGCACTGTCCCAGTATGTCTAGACTGTTCACAGAAAGAGTCTGGCTGGGAAGCATATTTGTCGTCTCCAGGCGGCCTTTACTAGAGTCTCCAGTGAGCCAGGCGTTGACGAGAGACTGGTTCTCTCCAACCAGGGCACCAGCACTCCGGGAAATCATACTTGTGTTCCGTCCACCTGGTACACAACAAGTATTACAATTTATTAATATAATATGTGACGCAAGACAATTTAGTTTATTATGACTGGTGTCTCACTGATGTGACTCAACCAACTTAAAAGAAATCGGACCAAATCCTCCTTTTGTATTAGTAAACGCGACAGACCTCAGCTGTGTGATCACTTCATGTAATGTGTGTACTTGCTTTGTAAGAACGACGTAGTGTCCGAGTTTGTGGATGTTTCCCAGTGCCACAGCGAACCATCCTCAGAACACGAGAAGAGATGATCTGGGTTGGAGGGGTGAAAATGGACTTCCCACACTGCGAAAACACAGAACAGACTTTAAAACCATATCAAAGACTGCTCTCGTAGCGAGAACTGAATACTGGAATACTTATACTTTATTATTCACTGTATAAGCCCTTACTTTCAGCAGAGTGTGCATCCATGAGAGAAAATGGCATGTTGCCTTGTCTCACATCCCAGATGCAGAGCATTCCATCCTGCCCCCCGGTGGCCACAATATGTTGTTGGTTTGGGTGCCTGTCCACACAATGCAACGGGACTCTATCTCCAGTTCTAAAATGCAAAAGAAAGGCAGACGGTTACTTTTCACGACAGGTTGTGGAACTTAAAACACATTTTTTTATTTGAATGTGAACATCTTACAGAGAAAGAATCTGTGACGGTTCATTGGCTTGCTGCCTGAGGTCCCAAAGCTTGAGCTGACCAATTGAGTTCACGGTAAGGATCTCAGTTGTCCTCAGAAACGTTACGGCATGAATGGTACTGCTATCAGCATTTTCTGATATAAAAAAAAAAAAGAAAAAAAAAAAAGGACAAGTTAGGATTTTGTACATAACTGTAAGTTATACATCAGCAACCTTGATGTTATACATCAAAAGAGGACTCTAGTTCCCTTACACACCTATGGTGCGTATCACCTCCTCCTGGTCAGCTCTGAAGATAATTATTCTGCCATCTTCACCAACGGTAACAATCTCAGGACTGTTACAAACAACCCCAGTGCATGGGGCATTGTCACATGGATAATGGTGAGCTCTTCCCCATTGGTGAGACACAGATAATGTCTGTAATGAAGACAAGAGTAACACAAAAACAGTTTAACAATTGTAAGGGATAATTCGAGGAACAATGTGACTTCTAAGTGGCGGTTTGGGGTCCTGCATTTGTTGGTCAAATTCATACCTGGTTCGTATGATGATGACGGTATATGGTCACCGCACCTGACGACGATGCTGTAACTATTTTGTCTTGATCCAGAAACTTAACGAACACAGAACATCCATGTAACCACATCGTATATTTACTGGCCATGTACTGAATTAAGTAGAATAACATAACCTTACTTACTTGAAGATCTAGAACATCTCCATCATGCTTTAGTTCACTTATCAACTGTGGGTCTCCCTCGAATTCATCTTCCATACCACTGACACCCTTCTCTCCGATGGACCAAATGGAAACTTTGTTGTCCTAAGTGAATAATACAAATAACTCGTAATCGTATATTGTATTACGTACTGTACACAACTTTAATGAACAAATACTACAATACAACTAAACGCAATCCTGATGATTCGTAACTGACTCTTGACAGCTAGATAGCTATAGCTTAGCTAGTAGTTAGCTAGCAAGCCTACCTCGTTGTCCCAAGAGCCAGTGGCAAAGATTTCCGGTTGTTGTAAAGAAGAAGATGAGACCGGTCTCCATCTCGTTTTACTGATTTTCTGTGACACGTATTTTGCGTTTGTGCCTTCCATGTTCTAAAGTATATTTAGAAAAAATCCCACTCAATGTACAACACAGTGGCATATGGGCATTTTCCTGAGTCCCGCCAGCCCAGGTATGGTGGCCGAATGAAGTCAATTTCAATAACGAAACGAGAACAAACCGTTTGCAAATCTCTGACGAGAGTCTAATCAGCTTTAGCTCTCGGGCTCCGCCTCGTGGATTAGTGAGGCTGCGATCGCTAATTGTGCTGGTCAAGACAGATGCACACCCGTGGAATCAAAGCTGAGAGATCACCCTGAATTTCAGATGTAATTAAAAAGCAACATTCTATATATCCTATGTCAAATCATTTAACTGGACAATAAATAAGAAGGCTAATCCGCAGGTTGTGGAGGAAAAGCTATGTCTCGTGACGTATCTCCTCCCGTCCTGGAGGTTGTCAGTTTTGTGGGCAAGACTGTGGGCGCAGGCGCAGCACTGACAGCTGCTGTCTATCTGCTCCGCAGACTGTGTTTAACAATGGCCTGGAAATCTGGAGGTGCCAGCCACGCAGAGCTTGTCAACAACCTCCGCAGTAAGTTTAGTAATTTTGAAAGGTTATCGCGTCAGAAATGTGTGTAAAAATGCAACGTGAACGAGGAATTAATGTTAACAACTGCCAACAGTTGCTAGATAGCTGAGTAACATTGCCGATACATTTGATAGCTGGTTAGCTAGCTAGGCTAACGCAACGGCGCCGTCGTCAGGCGACGTCGGTAAAGCAACTTGAACACAGATTCTATTGCCTTGTTCAGTTGCAGAATCGCTATTATGGAAGCTAACTAGGAATATCACTAAATGTACTGGGTGTGCATTAACCCCAGTGCTAGTGTAGAGGAAGGCTGTCCTGGCTGTCCCATGTTTTGTGTGCGTCATTTTGGTGGCCAGCCCGTTAACTCTAGCTAACGTTAGCTAGAGCTAGCCAACACAGAAAGCAAGAGTTGCTGATCTAAACGCGCTAAAGTGTATATCTTCCATAGAATAAGTATGCCCAAAAAATAGATGCTTTAAAGTAAATGGCTATAATCCAAAAGTTTGGATTTTAAACTTTGGCGTTTAAACTCTTGAATGCAACAGCTATCTAACGTAGCCAGTTGCCTGGTAGAAGGGGCGGGTCTGCCATACGTTGCTGTAGGAAAATAGGATCGTGTCATGACTTGCACACATTTTGCACACAAGTTTTAACAGAAAGGGCTGCGTTATTATAATTACCCGTAAGTGGATTGCATGGTGCCAGGTAAGGTAACACTGCAGAAGATGGTTCACGAATTACGAAAATCTGCATGGCTAAGCAGTGAGCTTGTTTTCTAAGTGCACAATATGGCCAGCATCTCTGCGCCTCCACCATACTTCATATATAGGTCTATATCTGTCCAGTACAGCATTGCAGCAAAGGTGGCGGGTCAGTAAATGCCCCCCCCCCCCCCCCCTTCCCTTTCTGATGTGTATCCACGGGTTTTGGTCACTTTATCTTGAGGCTTGAACAGATATGAAGTTAAGAGCAGTGGATTTTGAATAATGAGGCATGATTGTCGTTTTAAATTAATATTTAATCTAGTATAGTTGAGTAGCCTACATCTAACTGAATTTTTTTGCAACACCATCCCCCCCTTCACCTGACCCAAATACTACAACGACAAACCCCAAGTTAGACTAAGACGGCTTTAAACAGGTCAAATTTAGGATGCATGCTAATTCCTATCTTTCTTGTGGGTTGTGTCCATCCGCGCTTTAGTCGGTGTCAGGCTAACTCCACATACTTCCCTCTTCACACTGTTAATGGCAAACAACTGCAAACAAGTTATTCAGGACTTAAAATCCTTCACATTGTATTGTGCCATTTTCAGAATAATGTAACACAAAGTAAAATGCAGTGAAGTACAGACTTCCTCGGCTCTGAAAAACTGTTTTATCCGTGTACCATTACAGTGTGAACCTTATGTAGCCTACGGTGCTGCATTTTACCATCTGTCGCTAAGCAGGTGTAATGTATCCTGACAATGATCAGCACATGGGGGGGTGGGGTGGGTGTGTAATGAGATCAGCGCGGCTGTCGCTGGCACTTCCTCCTGGTGCCACCAACTGTCAGTGGAATATCATGGGGAGGGATTACTCTGAAGACACTGCTGTGTTTGTGTGTGTGTGTGTGTGTGAGCGTGTTTGTCTACGACAACATATCAGCTGTTACGTGACACGCGTCTTGCGTGTGTCCTCAGAAAATGGGATCATCAAGTCGGACAAAGTTTACGAAGTCATGTTGACGACAGACCGAGGACACTACTCCAGATGTAACCCCTACATGGATTCTCCTCAGTCGATAGGTGTGTACCTGGTGTGTACTCGGCACGCCGCACTGCAAGGAGTTTCAACCGTCATCTGTTAGCATGTGTGACAGTGTTTGTTTGTCTCTCCCTGTCAAGGCTATCAGGCCACCATCAGCGCTCCACACATGGTATGAAATACGAACGATACATCAGGAACTGTTGCACGTCATGTCGGTCAGAACGATTCACGATTATTCGTCTTGACCTCATTTGGCCTGAATTCAAGTGTGATGTTGCCAGGTGTAGATGCGGTTGTATGGTGAATCTGTTTCTCCCCAGCATGCCTATGCGTTGGAGCTTCTGCATGACCAGCTGCATGAGGGCGCCAAGGCCCTGGACGTGGGCTCTGGGAGTGGGATCCTTTCTGCGTGCTTTGCACGAATGGTGAGCTACACATGACGGGTAAACAAATTACATTTATCCTCAGAGGAACTTCTAAACTACTGATTTTCCTAGGGAGTCACTTTCTAGAGACAGTTTTGTTGTTGTCGTTGTTTAGTTTTTTTTACCCCTGAATTCGATTGCTCCACAGGTTGGACCCAAAGGAAAGGTGATAGGAATTGATCACATCAAGGAACTGGTAGACGAATCTGTAAACAATGTGAAGAAAGACGACGCTAGCTTGATAACATCGGGCAGAGTGAAGCTAATAGGTAAGCTCCAAAGAACGCCACTAGAATTCTACTTGCATTGATTACACTATAAAAAATAATTCACTTCTAATCAGTTAACACACAGATGTGCACCGCAAGCGGGATGAACCAAAACAATTTGTCGTCACTCTCAAACCAGGACTGCAGGCGTCCTCGTCCAGAGAGGCCCTGCAGTCAGTCAGGCAGCATGAGAGTCAGAGGCCCTGCAGTCAGGCAGCATGAGAGTCAGAGGCCCTGCAGTCAGGCAGCATGAGAGTCAGAGGCCTGGCTCCTCGGAGCTCCACCGTGTGCCCCGGTTCCCCGACTCAGCGCCCCTGCAGGGCGGCAGGGGACAGCGTGGGGTATGGCAGCGTGGGTGACAGCTGCTGCCTGTTTGTGTTTCAGTGGGAGATGGGAGGATGGGCCTGGAAGAGGAAGCGCCGTACGATGCCATCCACGTCGGCGCGGCTGCACCCAACGTGCCCCAAGCAGTGAGTCTCCCACCAGGCAGAATGATGGTCACAAAAGCATGATTATGGTGCCGTGATACAGAGTCACGTCGTCCCGATCTGTCACGCTCATTGGGAAGGAACGTGGCTGTGATAGGCAGGGTTCTATTGTTCTTCTTGCAGTTTAGTTAACTCATTGTTATAAAAAAAATAGAATTAAAAAAATATGAAATTTGTGAATCGATATGAATCGTTAGACTGAATCGCAATTCAAATGCGAATCGACTTTCCCCCCCACCCCTACTCTTTCATGTTCAGCTCCTGGACCAGCTGAAGCCGGGCGGGCGGCTCATCTTGCCCGTGGGCCCAGCAGGGGGGAACCAGATGCTGGAGCAGTACGACAAGCTGGAGGACGGAAGCACCAAGATGAAGCCTCTGATGGGGGTGATTTACGTGCCTTTAACGGACAAAGACAAGCAGTGGTCCAGGTGGAAGTGATTTCCTTCTCCCTCCTCCCTTCTCTGTCCTTCACACAGTGGCAAAGGTGATATGGTGTGGCCTGGAGCAGACAATGAATCACAACGGCTCGGGTTTTGCTGCTTGTTTTCATTATTTGCTTCTTCCAAACCATGGCAACTGGCTGCACGTTTTCTTACCCTGCTTCAAGTCTAGAAATCAAACATGCCGCGTTAAAACTGCGTGGTTTAACGAGTATGGAGTGGGATTCTTTGGGGATTTTAACTGTAGCTGAATAGATAGTGTTTGGCTTTGATGACATGTTTGATAATATACATTGGCTGTGGTACTGTGCACTTACGTCCCCTGGTATGAAAGCATGCTAGTTTTAGTATTTTGTATCTTTAAGGGATGTTGCTAAGATATTTCTAAGAATATTGTACTATTTCTTACAATAATCATGACTTTGTTATTTGGCCTGTGTCTTGAAAGTTGGGGTTGAATAACTGCTTGACGATATCTAACTGACCAACTGATGGCCTGTCAGGGATGTTTGACATGAACTTGTTCTCTTTATCTACATCTGATAATAATTCCTTTTTTCCCCACACAGGGATGAACTTTGAAGTGGGAGACTGTCAGTGTTCTAGATTTAATTGAGAACCAGGAGGGAGCATTGGGTTCCAACAACCATTGGATTTTTTTTTCCTTCTCAAAACCAACCAGTGATTATTTTTCCTTTAACTCTAATTTGGGATTAGAGGATCATGCAGAGGAAAAACCTGGAGATCTGGGGGGAAAAAAGACTGTTTTAGATTGACCATAGAATTATTAGTGATTTCTTTTTTTTTTTGTGGGGGGGGGGGGTTGTTTTTTCCAGATCTACCTTTTCGGATTTTGAGTTATCCTTTTGATTAGCTGGAGGATTTAATTTTTCCAGATTTTCTCGAGTGAGTTGCAATCAACCATTGCTAAAGTAATGCATTTCAGCTGAATCAGGGCTGAGCTCCGGAATGAAGATGCTGTCACCAGATAAAGCAGAGTCGAGTGTAGAGTCGATACATATTTCACCTAGCTGCAGAGTATGTCTGAAGATCTAACTGTAGATAGCTGTATTGCTCTGCTGACATATATATAAGCTTTTCTTCCCGTTTGGCAGTATTTAAACCAAGGCACGGCTGTACACATCTCAAACACACAATCCTGTTGGATAGGCCACACATAATGACACTATTGGTATAGCAGATATACCACCTGGACTGGCTAGTTCGGTTGGACAACATGGGAGCGAATGCCACTGGGTGCTCTGCGACAAGAGTGGAGCATGTATAACAGACACACATGCACCAAACAGGGCTATGCTTTCCACTCTGTGTGTTGCTTTCTGCCTCTGGTTTCCATGACGACATCTTTTGCAGGTCCTTGAGATGACTGGTATAACATGCAGCAGTCGCTGCTCTGCTGAAATAAACTTCAATGCAAAGCAAAAACGAATGTCTTGTCTGTTTGTTTTTTATGTGGAGTTTGAAAAGCACATCCACTCATGGATATATAGTTCATGGATTTCACCATTTCTGGAATGGCAAATGAAAATAAAGATATGCTCATGTCTTTATTCCTCTTGGTGGTATCATTCAGTGTTTGATTGTGACTACTGGAAGATAAACAGGCAAATCACAGAACACAGCAATTGAGTGAACTTTACTGTCTCACATGAATGATTATAGATAGGCAAGGAGAATACAACATATATAATACATTTAATAATCACATAGTCATTACTGATAATGAAACCTAACTGTGTCCAGGGTAAAATGTTAACTACTTCTGAAATGGCTTCTGGAAGCAGGATCCTGAAGGGAATTGCAGGAAAGTAAAGAAAAAAGATATTTGATCCATTATTTTGGTAATCATGATAATATAATTGCATGATTTGTCACATGTAACATTACAAAGCTGGCATCACATTTCAAGAAGTCTGGTAAAAATAGAATTCGAGGCCCAAGCCTTCAGTTAAGCCTCTTATGGCACAGATATAGCACAACAGCGCCACTTAGTGGCAGAAGTATATTACTATACAGCACAATATCTCAGTTAAAAGTACATCCATAGGTGAACATAATATTTATATTGGATATCAGGATAGCAAAAAATTACATTTGAGCATGGCAGGGAAAACAAGAAAACTAGGAAATGTCTTTTCTGTATTCCTGTTAAGTGGTTATCTTGACAGCCGACTGGAAAAACAATGGGGCCCTTTATTGGTTGCTTAAGATAAAATAAGATACTTTATTTTCCCAAAGGAAATTTGTCTTGGACACATACAAGAGGTGACTTTGTGACTTAGAAGCCTTTGCCTGACCAGTCTGGCCAGTCTGTTGTGGTCTGGTGCGCAGTTCAAGTTAGCCGTTGATGCTACAGGTACATGCCGTTAATGAGGTAATCAGATTCCTCAGTAGTGAGAGGTCGGGCCTTCTTCATCTTGTGGCGGACCAGCCTCAGGCGACAGCCAATCATGAGCAGCAGGAGGGCTGTGATGATCAGACCGAAAGCTAATGGAAGAATCGCACCTGCAATAGAATGAGAGGTTACAGTTCCGGCAAGGGCGTATGTTTGCATAGGGACCATAGGGACTAGTCACGACCAAAGTTTGGGAAAGACACAATCGTCCCCAGCAATATTTTGTTAATTTTCGAAAAAAATATCTATTTCCAAAACTCATTCGTATTATTATCTATACTATGTTCGTCGCTGAGAAAAGTGAAAAATACATTTCCAAGTTAACCAATGCGCCCTCGAGCCTGCGAGACAAGATGATGTAATTTAAGTTAATTGACTGAAGTGGCAGTCAGAAATACATATTAGTATTTCGTTTGGTCTCAGCATTGATATTTTTGACCCTTTTGTGCTTTATAGATAGGAAAATGTCACCCAAAAAGAAGAGAGATATCAGAATGTTTTTCACCAACCAGAGAGTAAGTAGCTATAAAGAAGGTCGTTGTTAGTTAGCTAGTAGGAAAACTACACACACAGTGCAAACCTGCTAGCCTTACATCGTCACCCGTTGTACAATGGAAACATGTTTGAAAGTTATTAGTGTAGTAGAGCATGTAACCTTTACTTGTATTACAGTTTTTTTCAAATGCTTACACACATTTTATTTATTTGTCCTCTTTTTTTCAAAACTTAACACACAAATCCAACAACAGCACACACAAAACGCAAAATGCCACGCTTCTCTTGCAAAATGAAGCACAGCAATCAAAATATCAAAACACATCTCAAAAGCACACATTTGTCTAATTTTTGCCATTATATTACATTTTTGGATATATTATATACACACACAGTTATTCAAAACCTAAAGCTCTTCTTTCATGAGCTCCTTTGTACATTTCTGTTCAAGATTAAAAGTAAATGGCAGAGATGATGAAAAATTCATGGTAAACACGAAAACAAGATTGAAACCAAACGTATTTTTTTACTATAAGCAAATATTTGAGCATTTGTGAATACAGTATTACATAATACAAAAGAAAGAGTGTAGTAGGACAGAAACCAAACTTAATTTAGAAAAAGGTGATTACGGAATGGTGGGTCTGTGTGTGCCATGAACAGTAGCATACAGTTTCAAAATGTGTGTAAGCTGTTGCCACAGATGAGGGCGGCCAGACAACGAGGGGAATATGCTGTGATCAGCTACGATCGACTGGTCATCCAATATTCCTCATGATAAAATATGCAATATTTAATATATAAAATATGCAATATTTAATATATAAAATATGCAATATGTAATAGAGGCCTGAAAATTGAATTTGAGAAATACAAGTGCAGAAGATTCAATAGGAAAAGTATTGACAGATTTAAACATGTTTTGTCAGACGAAACATGGGAATGTGTGTATGACAACACGAATGTGAACACTGTTTATTGTAATTTCATGCAAATTTTCAATTCACATTTTGATACGTTTCCCACTCTCGACTACATCAGCCAAGCGAAACCTAGACATAAACAAGCCTTGGTTCACAACAGGTCTGCGAAAATCCTCCAAAATGAAAAATAGACTATACAAGAAATATTTAAAGAATCGTACACCAATAACATTACATATATACAAATCGTACAGAAATAGTTTTAACAGTCTAATTCGTAATTACAAAAGGAAATATTACCAAGACCAATTTACAGCTGCATCCACAAACATACGAAAAACCTGGAAACTAATCAATGAAGTTCTTAACAGGAAAAAAAATAAAACTAATGTTCTTCCGAATAAATTTATTGTCGTGAAATTAGAGATATCTGATCCAAAAGCTATAGTTGACAAATTCAATGACTTTTTTGTGAACATTGGTCCATCTCTGGCAAAAGAAATAGATGAAACAGATAGATGTCCTGCGTCATACCTTCAAAACTCTTTCCCACCTATAAGCTCTTTTGAAGAACCCACCTCAATAGAAATTCAAGATATCATTATGAATTTAAAAAACGCAGCCCCTGGTCAAGACGAAATAAGCGCCCTTCTCTTAAAACAGATTGTTCCCGAAATGTTTTTAAGACTTCTCTGAGAAACGGAATAGTGCCAGCAGACCTAAAGATAGCTAAAGTTATACCATTGTACAAAACTGGAGATCCCTGTGTTCTTACTAATTATCGTCCAATATCAATCTTATCGGACTTCTCAAAAATCATGGAAAAGGTAGTTTATAAACGGATTGTGAATCACTTAGACGTTAATAATATATTATACACACATCAATATGGATTTCGAAAAAAATACTCGACATAAATGGCGCTCTTACAACTTTTTGATAAAATCACCACATCTCTAGAAAATAACGAATATACTATAGGAATATTTCTTGACCTTTCCAAAGCATTTGATAGAGTAGATCACAACATACTTCTCAAGAAACTATTCAAATATGGATTTACCGACTCCACCCTACGTTGGCTAAAAGACTATTTGACTAACAGAAAACAGTTAGTCTCTAATCAAAATAATATTTCCTCCGAAAATGTATTAACATGGGGTGTCCCACAAGGATCCATTCTTGGCCCCCTCTTATTCTTAATTTATGTTAATGATTTGGCGTTAGTATCAAAAAAAATATTTGCCCTGTTATTTGCAGACGATACCAATTTATTTATGTCCCACAAAAATGTTCACACTTTAGTGACATCTATGAATAATGAATTGTATAAGGTAAATCAATGGTTCAAGGCAAATAAATTATCCCTCAATGTAAAAAAAACAAACTTCATTATCTTTGCAGGCAGAAACAAGAAATTTGATAAAGAAAAAGCTAAGATCTATATTAATGACAAAGCTATTAAACAGGTAAGTCACACCCGCTTCTTAGGCATAATAATAGACGAGAAACTTTCTTGGAAAAACCAAATTGATTTTGTTTGTAAAAAAATATCCCAAAACATTGGCATCATAAGGAAAGTCAAAACCTTGCTATCGCAAAATATATTCATGATTCTTTATTAAAGTTTGATTTATCCTTATCTAACTTACTGCAATATTATATGTGCTATCACGTACACAACATCCATCAAACCTTACCTTCTACAAAAGCGCTTTGTACGAATTGCAGCAAATGCCTCATTCACAGCACACACAGCAGCTCTGTTCCATGATTTAAATGTTATGAATGTATTTGATATCAATAAGTTTCAAATTGCCTTATTTGTCCATAAGATTTTTCATAATAGCGCTTACCTACCTCAACATTACAAGTCTTTTTAACTTCAATTCAGATATTCACCACCACTATACAAGACACCAGAATTTTTGAAGACCAATCATGACAAAATCTATTCTAAAACAACATACAATAATGTTTAGAGGCCCCACCATATGGAATAAATTAACCCAACAGCAACAATCTTTCTTGTCATTCCCCGTTTTCAAAAAACTTCTAAAAAAAGATTTCATAGAGCATCCAAGCATTACTTTCACCTGATTTGTTGTTTTTCTGGTTTGTTTTCCTTGTTTTGTTTTTCTGTTTTTCTTTTTCTTTGATATTTGACAATCTGATATACGTGTAAACACTTCTATGCATCATTTTGACTCATTTCTTTTGCCATTTGTTAAATATATTTAGTATAGATCACGTATTTATTATGTTCAATGATATAAAATGAGTTTCATTTTGTATTTTCCGGTAAAATTTCAACGATTCTCTTTTGTTTTCACTTTTGTTTCACACGTGTAATTAACTTATAATTCATATAGATAATTTATGGTAAAATTTCGACTTATCTCATTTGTTTATCTTGGAAAATTTTGTTTAGTTTGATTAATGTATAATATTGACTAATAAGTTTCTGGGGTGGGGCGCACGGACAACCACATAGGTTTCTGGCCCCACCTGCATGTTTTTTTTTCTCTTCTTTTGTAACTTTATATTGTTTTAATCATTGTATAAATGCGAATAAACAGACATACAGTAATATATACTATTTTCTACAATATTGTCAGAATGTCTTCTTACAGTCACTGTACTGTTGCACGGTATGATACAGCAATCCACCAGACTGTGACCAATAATGAAGTGCACTGCAGTCAATGGATGCATGGGTGCTAAAATATATGTTTGTGTATAGTATACCGTGTGTTGTGCTGAAACAGATATTATGTGTACATTAGAACATGTGTACATTACAGTATATTGTTACATACCTGTTATCTTTTCTACAGTAAAGGTTCAAATTATACCCACCACTCTAAATCAACTCAAATTAGGCTATTTATAGGCCTATTCTAAAGCCATGATTGGTTGGTGTTGAGTAAAGCAATGAGTGTTTGCACATGTGAGGAGTTAGTGTAAGGCACTGATGAATTAGTGTGGCATTTAGATTGGTTGTGTTTTAAAAAGGAAATCAAGATGCTTCCCGTTAGAATTTTGTGTGTTACCTGGAGAATTGTGTGTTGTGTTTTGCAAAAAGTGTTTTATGAAATTGAAAACTGAGTCAAAGGCCCAACATGTGCGTAAGGTTTGGCAGATTTGAGGTGTGGTTCTGGTGTTTGAGTGTCAGGTTTCAGAAATTGTGTGAAAAGTAAGGAATTTATGTGTAAGCATTTGAAAAAAACTGTAAATTTATGAATTACTGTGCAGGAAAAACAGCACCCTGAAGCTACAGATGTAGAGCAGGTTGGTGATGAATCAGCATCAGGGGTTCAGGTGAGAAGTCGAATTGTTCATTTTAGTAAAGATTGCATAAAATTGCAGTTTTTTAAGGTATGTTTAAGGTATGTTACCCATGAATGTTATCATTCACACTTACACTTGTAGATAGTAAAAAGGTGCTATAAATTGGTATGCCCAAATGTATGCATCATATATGATTTCATTGCTCAGAAGTCCAGTAGAGATGATGTAGGCCTAGTACAGCTCCATAAAACCTGAACCAATTACCTACATATAAAAATAAAAAATTCGGAACAAACAAGTGTCCCTACCAAAGCTGAGACCAAACATACGCCCTTGAGTTCCGGAACTGGCCGGGATGTAGAGCTATACGTTGTCATGGGTACAAACGGATCAGGACTATCAGTGAACTGACCTGACGCAGGCACTGGGTGTGCTCCCATCACTGTGTATGGTTTGGATATTGGGATTTCACTCTCAGGTTTACTCCCATTTTAGGGGCCGTAGCTGCAAAGTAGAAGGATTCAGGGTGGTTAACTGGTTAAGTCTGTACTGGCTTGAGTTATATAACAAAGGGTTTATCTTACCTGCTTCTGTGTATTTGCTTGGGGCAGGGGCCATTGTTGTTTGCTTGATAGAAGACCTGAAAAATATGTTTCCATAGAATTGAAAATATTAGTGTTTGCACAGTTAGACTCTGGTTACTCAAGTGCTCAGAGACTGGTTGTTAAATCCATTCACAGGCAAATGTCTGAATCTCACTTTTCTGTATGCATTCAGTTAATGCAGTCTGTCTCCTGCAGGAAGTTGTTGTGGTTTCCCTTGCAGCCCCCGTAGATGAAATGTTTACACACTCCAGCGACTGCATCATAGAACCAGCGTGGGAAGGTGCCTTTACATGGCCCAACAACAGGGCCAAAGAACACGGGCCGCTGGGAGAAAGAAAACAGATTGAATCCTTTTTTAAAATTCCTGGTGTCACCTCCCTGCCTAATTCTCAAAGTGGCAGAAACGGTAACAGAGAACAAACCTGCGATCTTATTAGAGGAGAAAAGTCAAAGAAAGAATTTGAGAAAGGCCTCTGAGTTCCTTACAGGTTCTAGAAGCTAGAGAGAGAGGTGGGGAACGTAGGAAGGGGCCCTGCCCCGGCCCAAGTCTCTCAGCCTAATTTAGGGATCGGATGGCTGGGACAGAGGCCACTTGTTCCTGCACTCAGGGGTATGTGGGGAAGGAGGAACGTTCCCATAGCAGGCTGGGTGTCTGAGAGTGGGCCCCGTGGCCTGCATTCTGCCTCTCTCCACTCCTTTTCTCCGTTTCTCAGATCAGTCTGTATGCCTCAGTGCTGCACCACCAGGGCCTCACGTCTGCATCTCTGTGTCTCTGACAACATGAAGAAGCTACGCTTCCGCTGGCCAAAACGACTCTCTGGCGTGCAACCATGCCACTTATAACGATTTCACATCTATTTTAAGACCTTCGTTTTACCGTTTGAAATTAGTCAGAAGTCACTTGAAGGTTACAGCAGGTATAGTAATCAGTCTATTATTCAAGCCGTCCCCTTGAGCGACTGGGGCATCCTGCCTGGCTATGGCTCTGGGACAGCGCAGGGGCAACCAGACCCTTGGGCCTCGCCCTGGGTGCGGTGTGGGGAGGGTCTGGGAGGTTCATCTATGGCTGTCCTGGGCCCGGTAGGCACCATGGGGCGGTCGTCATCTGCTTGGTTCTGGTCCACAGCGGGCCTGTGAGGGCTGGGTATACCTGCGGGGTGAGTCACTGTCTTTCTGTTGCCTTCAACTGTGGGGAGAGGATGGAGAAGCCTTCAGAGTAACGCACAACATTGGTGAATCGATTTCAATCTGCCACAGGCAAATGTGCTCGTTTGTGTGTTTGCTGTGTTGCCTACAGGGCTACTGCTTGCTTACACATCATTAGACAGTCTGGATCTGTGAGCTACTACAGCTGTGTGAGTGACAGGGTGACGTGACTCACAGCGCTGGCAGAAGGCCTCGTCAGAACGATCCGGGCACTGCTGTTTCCCATCACAGGCATAGCTGATGTCGATGCAGCAGCCATCATCGCAGTTGAACTGGTAACGCGTGCAGTGACCTGTACAGACTGGGAAGACATACAGGATGTGAAAGTCATACAGGAAGGCATACAGGATGTGAAAGTCATACAGGAAGGCATACAGGATGTGAAAGTCATACAGGAAGGCATACAGGATGTGAAAGTCATACTCAGGAAGGCATACAGGATGTGAAAGTCATACAGGAAGGCATACAGGATGTGAAAGTCATACAGGAAGGCATACAGGATGTGAAAGTCATACAGGAAGGCATACAGGATGTGAAAGTCATACAGGAAGGCATACAGGATGTGAAAGTCATACAGGAAGGCATACAGGATGTGAAAGTCATACAGGAAGGCATACAGGATGTGAAAGTCATACAGGAAGGCATACAGGATGTGAAAGTCATACAGGAAGGCATACAGGATGTGGGAATCAGGTGGCTGAGCGGTGAGGTAATCTGAAGGTTGCCAGTTTGATTCCCGGCCGTGCCAAATGACGTTGTGTCCTTGGGCAAGGCACTTCACCCTACTTGCCTCGGGGGAATGTCCCTTGTACTTACTGTAAGTCGCTCTGGATAAGAGCGTCTGCTAAATGACTAAATGTAAATGTAAATGAAACCCTGCCTGCTCCACACAGAGACGACTCGCTGGGTCAGAGCTTTTTGAGCTCACCTTCCGCCTGGCGCTCTGGTGCCAGCACTGTGACAGTGACGTTGTCTGAGCTCTTCTGTCCTGCCGTGTCGGTGACGATCATCTGGAACACGTACACGCCCTGCTGGAGATCACTTATCTTCAGTAACCCTGGATGGGTCACCTGAAGAGAGAGAGATAGACAGACAGACAGAGAGAGGGAGATAGACAGACAGAGAGAGGCAGAGAGGAAAAGAGAGGAGAGAGAGAGAGAGAGAGAGAGAGTGTTATACTTCAATATTACAACAATATTGTACTGGAGTTGGGCTTCAAAGGAAGGCAGTTCCGTATGTTCCATTAGGATGCACTTACTAAGAATCTCCTATCAGAACCCCCCTACATAATTTCTCTGTGTTTTCAAAGAAGGTCGTCTGCAATGGTTTCCTTGTCCTTGTGGAGTAGGTAGGGATATTATATCAGCGAATCACTGTCTGTTCAGCCAGGCTACAAAGGCACCCAGTATTAGACTCCCATGTTGACTTAACCACTGCAAACACATTTGGCCCGGCCTGTTGCTAACTGTGTGTGGCTCGTGTATGCACAATTAGCCTACTGCAAACACAGCATCTATTTTAAATCCATGCTTCACCAAGTCACATTACTATCAGCCCAGGTCTGTCACAAAGGCTAGAACACACACATTAACGCCATGCGTTAGTATAAAATAAAGATAAAGTAAGAATCATTATTAGAATAATAATAATCATTATTATTACAACATATAGGCTATTCAATGTTTTTATTTTATGTTTACCCTCATGTTGATGGCAGAACCTCCTCTGATTAAGGTCCATTCGTAGCGAGAAATGTCGTGTCATCCACGCTATCTCTCCCGTCCAGCACGGCCCAGTCCGTGGGCAGCTGAATGACCACGTCCTGGCCTGCATCACTGCGGGGCGGCTCGTCCACGTCTGAAAACAATTAAAGAGGTAAACGGAGTTAAGGACACCTGGACATACGGATGGTTGGGTCTGCTTGTCATTGTAAAGCGCCTGTGGCCTAAAACACAAATAACTATTTTCGGTTTGTAACGGCTGTCGTTACGGGAAAGAAACCTTGACTATAAGCTCTTAAATATTTTTTTTCATGACACATTACCATTAGGCTACACATTACTGCCAATAATGTACACTGCAAACCAGACCAATTTTTATACAAGAGCATAGCAGGTGCACCTTGCATCTGAGATCCATATTCAATGGTGGGTTTCTCCTCCAATCTCCTGCCTGAACTGACCCCTTTACTTCCATCTCCATGGCCTCTGGGGGCGGGGTGGTGTCCTGTTGTGTTGTGGCCCCGGTTGTAGGTGGAAAACCCTTGCTGAGGTGAGAACGAGCAAACGTTTTTATTTTTATATGTACAATTGAACAGGTAGCAGCTCAGACTTTCGTCCGACTGTCGGAGGTCCTCCTGAACCACAGCCACTGAGCAATGCGGGTCTGAGCAGCAGGCATGAACACAGTCTTTCCAGCCGTACACCCTATCTGGAGCCGAGAGGAAAGTAGCCCCTTGTTCAATGGAGGCCCTGGCTCGGATAATGTGCTCATCTACAGCGGTGAAATCACCCAGGCACACGTCAGCCACATCCACCTCTTCGGGATATGTTTGGTCCTGTTGGAGCTGTTTACGGAATTCTTCCAAAAGTTCCTCTACTCCAGATATTTTAGATTTAAGATCCGATATTTGCGAGGACCGGGTGTGTACACTATTCACTAAACATAAAAGCAAAGCAAATGCAATTAGTCGATGATGCTGAGCCGGAGCCATCATGTTTACGCAGTTAAACGGCATCTCCCTTTGATTTTCCGGACGCATTGAGCCCAGTCGTCTTCTAACGAAAATGCAAGCTCACTGCATCAAAAAGAGGACATGATAATGTTGACATGTAATAGCAAAAAGGTGAAAATGCACCTTCGGAATATCGCTAATAGCGTTTTCTCGGCATCTTCGTGATGGTGCTGCGCGGATGGAGAACGCTGCGGAGGCTAGGTGGCGCATGAACAGCCCGGCCTATGGAGGCGCAGAAAAAGATGACGTCACTAGGGATGCACTGACCTGCGAGAACGCTCAAATCAGTTTCAAAATATACTCCATTTGAAACATTCCTCGATATCACTATTTCTCTAATCCTGCTACATATAATCTGTGAGACGCAACGAAATTTAATTTCCATTAATCGTTCACTCTTTATTTCACAGTAGGCTTTTCTGATGAAAGGTTTTGTTACACATATGGATATTTGTACAAATCGTCAATCAATTACATATTAAACAATGCGGACATATATCATATATATCTAACATACAAAACATCTGAAACCAGAAAGGGTTTTGTAATTAAATTGTGCTTACTTAATTAAGCCATCTAAGGATGTGGATATGATATTTGTGGTGAGGAAGTAAGTATTCTTGCTTTTACAAACACCAACGAAAATTTGCAGGTTTGATACAACAATGTTTTAGGTTTGATTAACATATACTGAATATATATTTTGAAAGAAATTACAATTAATTAATCTTATGTATGTACAAAAGGAGGCTGTATCAGAATATCTTGAAAATATACAACAAAAGATTATTAATACATTTTCAATTGTGTAAAATAATTGTTATCAGTCGTGTCCGAAATCATCCTATGAGGTCACACAATGTTATTCAAAAGAGATAACTGACATTTTCAATTACAAATTCAATTACATTATCTATTTCATCAACATGTTATAATTTCCAGAAGAGAATGTCTAAAGAAAGTTCAAGATGCATAAAAGGAAGTTTCAAATAGAAGACTGATGATATCTCCCTAGATTGTCAAATACACAGAAAAGTAAAAAAAGATGCAGAGATGGCTTTAGAAGTACATTATATAAAACCCAAAACACATTTAAACTAGAGAGGGTACAATTTCTGGGGAAATTGTAGGGTGTGCTTGCTTGCGTCGGTTGCACAGGGGTCCGTTTTTGGATGACATTTTTACAACTGATATTTCTGTATATTTTATATAAAAATGAGATTACATAGATTTGCTGCTCATTTACAACTGAAAATACGAGTGAAGTGTAGAATGAAATAGATGTCTTCTCATTTCCCCTGCAAGAGGCAGCCTCATAGCTGAATCAAAACGAATACATTTGGCAGACCGGTGCAAAAATTGACCTAATCTTTATGACTTAAATGTCCTTTTAAGTTTTTCCCTTCTCGTGATATTTTAAGGCATTTAGCCTACTCATATTGCATTCATTCATGAATAAAGAACCTCCTTTGAAGATTATTCTACGACGTTACCGGCAGTAGAAGATGGAATCGCGATTCAAACAGTACCATCTGCTAACTGAAAATATGCCCCCAAAAACGTAAATAAGCTTGACATTTATTTAGTGGAAAATCGCTTTCATAAAAAGCTCACTGGTAGCGATCGTTGTCAGTAACAACGCCAAGTGCGATAGAGCCCTGTGTGGAGAAGCTGCCCCGGTAAATTGTACTACTACGGTACAGTACTAGACTACTGCTGTGTTCGTCTTGGTAGCGATTGCGTTGGTTGAATTGGATTTAACGTTCCGTTGTACGGTTTAGGCTGAAATTAATTATTTTCATGAACAGATTGACAAAGTTTAGGCTGTGGCAATGAAGTTAAGGTTAGTAGTTAGATAGACTTTTGATTTAAGTAAGGGGAGTGCCGAACATGTTCTGTCGCCGTTTGACTTCCTACAGCTGTGTAGATGTTTTTGTAGTGTCTCGCGTAGGCTACAGCGTTGCAGTGAGCAACACTGGTTTGAAACCACAGGTAATGATAATTTCACCCACAAATCGTTTACTTGTAATGTAATGTCATAATAAATCCTACAACGAAAATGTATTTGTGAGGAATGTTTATTTTAACGATTGAAAACAGATGCATCATAGACCACTGTAGTATGTGTTGCCCGGGCAACAGAGGCTAATGTCATGATGCTAATACTTCAGTGACATAGTAGACTACTGTTTCCGAAAGTAGATGTACTTCCTTAATAAAATCAGCTTATATTGTACATTTAACGTCACAATTGTGTGTCATATCACAAAGTAAAATTAGTAAATAGTTATCACCCTGGCCTCTTTGCTTGTGGCGTTTCTGCAGCTGCCTTGCAGTAAAGCAGTTAGCTTAGCTATCTCCCAGAAGTTAACGAGCTGCTAAACTAATGTTCTGCTAGAGGTAGTCACGCGAGTTTTCGTGACGTTAGTGACGTAAGTAGCGTTATTGACTGTGGCTAGCAAGTTAGCCACCGTTAGCTTCACTTTTCGCCACAAAAACTTAATTTCCACTTAAACCATGCAACGGAACGTAAATCCCAATAGAAGCAACTCAATCGCTACCAAGACGAAACTTTTGACACCTAGGTTGTCTATGTAGGCCAAATATTGACTGAGTTTTAGGGGGGCAAAAAGAAATTAACAAAAATAATAATAATATATATGTGAGAGAACAAAGGTTGTGCCCTTGCCGAAGGCAAAGCACACCCAATAAAGTAGTGACTGATAGGACTAAACATGATTTTTGAAATTCAACAACAAAAGAAGCTATTTGTAATTTTGTCTCTCAGGCTTGTGTTAGAAAATAGTCAGTCTCAGGTCATGTAAACATAAGTTAGGTCAAAACTGTACAACCAAATGATAATAGACAGCACTCAACAAGTCAGATGAACTCTCAGGTATTTACAGTGGCTAATTCTGTTCCTTTGTATCTTCAAATATTACTTTGAAGTACCAGTTTTTAGAACTCCATCATGAATGATGTGTATAAAAAAAAAGTGGTGCTACTGACATACTTTTACAGTAAAAGTACAGATTTGTAAATAAGTAATAACATTTTCATAACCCAACAAAGGCCAAGCACAATGTTGTCAACATATCAACACTGTGTGTGACCCAGTCAGGGTTCTAGGTTTAATATATACTGAGATTAAAGTGCGGTGGTGAGAGAGAGAAGAACACTGAGCCAAAATGGAGGCCCTGTAGAAGTGCAGGATTCCCGGAGAGGTGTTGTCACACAGGCTCCTCTCTGTTGTCTGTGATGGCCTTCCATAACTTACAGAGGATCCCACCTCTGACCCGGGCAGAGACAGGAGAGAGGAGAGACAAACTTGTCAAGAAGGACCTTGCTTTAAAGAAGAGTTTCAGGCATCAGTTAGCAGGAGAACATGTTTTAGGTAATCTATCCAACTACCTTAATCCCAAACACTTGAGGTCTTCTCTTGTTACGTAGTGGAGAATGTCATCCAATGTGTACTCCTCTGTTAGAATCTAGGAAACGGAAAAGCGGAACACAAACAAGTTGGTTTATTTGAACTTGAAGTAACAGTTACATCATTAGAGTAGTACACCAGTAGACGGTGCTGTGACAGGCATAGTGCTCAGTTTGCGTCACCCCAAATAACTTGGGTGTGAAGTTTGTACAGTTTATTCCCATCCGAACGAGCTAATGGTTGTGGAGTGACCCACCCTGTCCACAGAGTGGTCGTCAGCCCCGTGAAGACGGAGCCACTTGGCCAGTTCTGGATCCCCGCTCCTGTCCGGCCTCTGGGTCTGGGTCTGCTTCTGCCCGGGCGATGCAGGGGTGTCTGCCGTGGAGATGGACGAACGGACAAGTCGATCAGTAAATGTAGGTGTTTAATCTGTGTGTGCACCAGCCAGGGGCGCCGCTAAGCGGTTTGGGCCCCATGAAGAAATGAATTTGCCCCTTAGTTCTAGTGTGTAGTCAGTCCCTCTCCCCCCCCCCCCCCCCACCAGCATCGAATCAGGCAAGTGTCAAACAGAGGAATCCTGTGCGTGCCTGACCTATGGCCTGGGAGCGTAGTCTCAGCTGCTTGATCTCCTGCTCCCTCTCATCCAGGACCTGCTGCAGGACGGCCTGGTACTCTCTCTCCCTCTCCAGGAGCTGCTCCAGCAGCCTGGGGCACACAGGGAGGGTGGAGGGGGTAGGGAGGGTGGAGGGGGTAGGGAGGGTGGAGGGGGTAGGGAGGGTGGAGGGGGTGTGGAGGGTGGAGGGGGTAGGGAGGGTGGAGGGGGTAGGGAGGGTGGAGGGGGTGTGGAGGGTGGAGGGGGTAGGGAGGGTGGAGGGGGTGTGGAGGGTGGAGGGGGTAGGGAGGGTGGAGGGGGTAGGGAGGGTGGAGGGGGTAGGGAGGGTGGAGGGGGTGTGGAGGGTGGAGGGGGTAGGGAGGGTGGAGGGGGTAGGGAGGGTGGAGGGGGTAGGGAGGGTGGAGGGTGGGTGGAGGTTGGGGGAGGTGGGGTGGGGGGAGGGTAGAGGGTGGAGGGAGGATGGGGGTATAGGGGTAGATGGAGATTCACAGGGTTAACTTAAGAGCACCACAGAGGCAGCGTCAGCAAGCGGTTCGATCATTCGTCGGCTTTACGGTCGTCGTTGCGGCAACCCCTCTCTCACCTGTTGGTCTCCAGCTTCATCCTGCCCAGCTCCATGCTGACGGAGCGTTGCTGGGCGCCGCGGGACTCGTGGGAGACGGTGGAACTGAGCGTGCTCACTCCGGACGTGACCACGGCGTCGTCCTGGGCGGAGGGAGGGCCTCTGCTCTGGTGGGCGCCGGCCGGCCCCTCCAGGTCCCCGTCCTCGTCCTGGTCGTCCTGATCCGCGGGATCACTCTCCGAGGCCAGGCTGAAGTGCGGTCTCAGCTCTGAGCAGACAGAACACCGTCAGACTAGTCCACGACATCACACTAGTCCACCACATCAGACTAGTCCACCACATCAGACTAGTCCACGACATCACACTAGTCCACCAAATCAGACTAGTCCACCACATCACACTAGTCCACCACATCACACTAGTCCACCACATCAGACTAGTCCACCACATCAGACTAGTCCACCAAATCAGACTAGTCCACCACATCAGACTAGTCCACCACATCAGACTAGTCCACGACATCACACTAGTCCACCAAATCAGACTAGTCCACCACATCACACTAGTCCACCACATCAGACTAGTCCACGACATCACACTAGTCCACCAAATCAGACTAGTCCACCACATCACACTAGTCCACCACATCAGACTAGTCCACGACATCACACTAGTCCACCAAATCAGACTAGTCCACCACATCACACTAGTCCACCACATCAGACTAGTCCACCACATCAGACTAGTCCACGACATCAGACTAGTCCACCACATCAGACTAGTCCACGACATCAGATTAGTCCACCACATCTACACACAGCCTTACGGCAGGAGTGTTCAACCCTGGTCCACAGGGACCCCCTGCCCTGCATGGTCTAGATGTTTCCCTGCTCCAACACACCTGATTCAGATGAATGGCTCCATAAGAAGCTCAACAGAAGCCTGATAAAGACAAATTCCTTTGAACCAGGTGTGTTGGAGCAGGGAAACATCTAGGACATGCAGGACAGGGGGTCCCCTGAGGACCAGGGTTAAGAACCACTGCTAACAGCAACCGGATTTTGTAGCGCAGGATGCGTAACTTTAATACTGAGATTTCTCCATGATGCATTCACCCTATTAACAGTGGTGGATTCATACAGAATCCAACCCTCTCGTATCCACTTCAGTACATTGCATGTTGTACTTATGCACCCAGTTATACAGGAAAACAGTTGTGATTGTTCCAGTACATAGCATCTGTGTCCTATGTTTAGCTGGTGAGTTGTACCCAGATGGAGAGGCAGCATGACTCATGTGACTGTGGCTTCTGGGGCAACAGATGCAGGGCTGTTGCTGCTGTAATTACCTGGCACCAGGATGGTGATAGCTGTTTGCACCGCCTTGCGGATGATATTATCCAGAGCGAACATCCAGTGGGGCTTGATGTTGTGGTTTCGCAGCACTTTGTTTACCTGGAGACACGGATGTATACATGGCAGGCGCGCACACACACACACACACACACACACACACACACACACACACACGCACACGCACGCACGCACGCACACACACACAGCGTCTCAATAGATAATTCACACACGTGCGTGCGCACATGCAGACCATGCGGTCTTGTTCATGGAAAGGAAAACATTCTTGACCTCTGTGTGTGTCTGTTTACACTGCCTGTAGGGGCCAGGCAGTAACCCGAGTCCTCCCCCTTCTAGGAAACCCAAGTTCTTAGAAAAAAAGAAAATTCCATGGAATATTCAAGGGAGAAAAACAAGTTGGTCGGCCGTGTGAATCGATCATCTACAGCAGCCACTGTAGCGTGCTGTACTTCCCTGCTTGTCCACCAGGAGGCGGTAGAGTACCGTGGTTTCGGAGCACTCGAAAGTTGCGTAACAGCTCTCGCGTAGCAACAAGACGCTCCAGACAGCCTCGTTTCATTTCAATAACTCGACTTGTTGGAGAGGGTGGAACAGCGGAACAGCTTCATTACATGATGCTCCATTATGCAGACAGATTTGCCTTTTACAACCGTGATGAAAGGTCAAAGTATTTCAACGTCAATTGATCAGTTTACACAAACTATGGCAGTTGTTGTTGCACTGAAGCATGGCAGAATTCACAGTTTACCAGAGACATACCGGCTTATGCCAGTACTCTGATCATATTCTGATCATTTGTGCTGGTGTTTCATATCTTGTCATTGTAGACAGACATTGTATACATACTTCTCTCATGTAGTAGACAGCTTATATTGTGTATTTATCTTGAAAGACACATCGAAGACACAGATCATGATAAAGACAGCCATCCAGAGGAAGGAGAAAGATGCTCACCGCGTCCTGGAAGCCAAACAGCACCACCTGCAACTGGCTGATGGCCGTGCTTTCAAAGTCCAGCTCCAGTTTGAGCTGGGAGAGGGTGTTGGCGATGATTTTCCTGTCTGCCATGCGCACAAAGTCCCCCAGACTGACCACCAGGGTGGAGACATGCTGCTGTCTGAGCCTGGTCACCTCCGAGCCCTGTGAGCAAGGGGGAGGAACCAGCGAGGGGATGCGAGCGGGGCCGAGCCAAGGAAGAGAGCGTGGCAGTAATCAGTATTATTATTTCACTTTTTACATTTACATTTAGTCATTTAGCAGACGCTCTTATCCAGAGCGACTTACAGTAAGTACAGGGACATTCCCCCCGAGGCAAGTAGGGTGAAGTGCCTTGCCCAAGGACACAACGTCAGTTGACACGGCCGGGAATCGAACTGGCAACCTTGAGATTACTAGCCCGATTCTCTAACCGCTCAGCCACCTGAATCCCTTATTTATTTGATAATTCTCTGGGTCTGAACAGGAAGGGGTTAACAGGTGAGGTCACCTGTGAGAGAGCCTCCATGAGGTTGGCCACCACTTTGTCCTTGTCCTCTGTCAGGATGCGGTGCAGGGTGGCCCTCCTCTCGCTGTCCTTCCTCAGCATGAAGAACCCCGAGTCCTTCTCATCGGGGGAGGGCGGGGCGCTGTGGTCCTCGAAGTTCTCCACAGGGATGCTGGGAAGGCGAGCGCTTGTTTAACATCAGGCTCAGCTCAGCCTGAGTTTTCATGAGGTGGGTAGGGGGGGAGGCGGGCGTTGATGCGCGTGCGTACCTGAGGAACAGCGAACGGTGACCTTTGGCATCGCGTTCGCTGTAACACTTGGTGCTGGGCTTGAAGATGAAAGGGTTGACGTTGAGCTCGTTGTCGGGGGAGACGGAGCCGTACTCGCTGCTGCTGCTGGTGTCCTCCACCACCACAGGCACGGGCAGGGAGATGCTGCGCAGGTACTCTGCTGGGCACACAGGCGGGCACAGTTACACAGCACACAGGCGTGAAAGGCCCCACTTACTATGTGGCAGGGGTTATTATTACACAGTGGGGTAATGGCTCTCCCCCTCCCTCCCTCCCTCCCTCCCTCCCTCCCTCCCTCCCTCCCTCCCTCCCTCTCTCTCTCTCTCTCTCTCTCTCTCTCTCTCTAGGACTCTGGAGCAATGAGGATGATGTCAGCACAGAAACTAACCTGATCCTGGTGTCAAAGCTAAGGGGAAAGAGAAGACAAAGGAAACAAAGTTTAGATGTCTGACATGTAGTTGGAACAATGAGATGGGTATCAAATGAAACCTGACATATGTAAATACAACCAGGCGATGCCTACTTACAGGTATAGAGAAGTACTGATGAAACCCTGAGACGAGCTCCCCCCCGTACCTGTGAAGTTGCTCTTGCCCCGCTTCTTGCGGCTAGTGACGGTGAGGAACTCGTCTGTGAGCAAGTCCAGGGCGGTGGCCCGCCGGTCGGGGTCGGGCTCGAAGCAGCGCAAGATGAAGGCCTTCGCCTCCAGGGACATGGAGTCTGGGATCTCCGGGTGGATCTTGAACATTCCCACCTGGCAGGGAGGGGGGGGCAGAGTTAGGCTGGAGCAGGGTCCGAGGTGGGGGTGGATGGGGCAGGGGGGAGTGGTGGGGCGGGGCGGGGCAGTCAAAGGTTACTTAAAAGGAGGACAGTCCTCAGTCAGTAAGAGGAGATGATGATAAGATGATAAGTGTTTCACAATACAACTCAAACTTGGGGGTAAACAGATATCGTGCGACTCAAAGCTATCAGGTAACCGTTGTGTCACGCTGCAAGTCTTGTCATCTCTACAGGAATGTTCCACAAGGCCAGCTTGTAGCTTCTCAGGAATGTGGATTTAAAATTCGGAATAAGCAGTCCCGCCCAGACTCTGCAAGCCCCCCCCCCCAGGCTCTGCTAGGGGATGAACAGGGAGATCAGGTTCATGTGAGGACTTCTGTCAACTATTGTTATTGGCCGATACAAGAAATTGTAATAACAAGTTATGTACTAGGAGAGAGCTGAAAGAATGTGGGTGATTTTCACATCACGAAGGAATGTTGGGAGTTAAAATGCATACTATGCTACCGTGTAGAAACAGAACATTTGACACAATCCATAGAGAATTCTGACACATTCATACAGGTGTGTGTCCTTACTGAGATTCAGCTGAATTAAAAAGCATGGAAAGTTCCATGGTTCTTGGCCAAATCGACATCACGCACAACACTCAACGGACCACCCTGCTGGATCGTAACAGTCTTTAATGGGATACATGTGTAGAAGCCGTCTGTCTGATGCTGATGAGGCAACATTTGGACTTTCCACAAGGCAGGCCTACCATAAAACCCCACAGTGGAAAAGACATCAGTCTACACTTCTAACGGGTGCACAAACCACCAGACCCAAACTAGACCCTTACGGTTGTACTTTCTGACCAATAAGAACAGCTTCTGGACTGAATCGTTTCATGTTACGCGTTATAGCGAGGTCCTGCTGTGTTTGTGGTCCTGCTGTGCCAGTGAGGGTACAACAATGGAGGCCTGCGGCGAGGACGTGCAAGGCCAGCTGACTACGCAGATAAATATGTCAAATCATCCTACATTCATGAAACGAGGGCTGATTGTTTAGGGGGGGGGGAATCATAACTTCCCATATACATGAAGTTCGAACAGACAAAACACAGTGAACATGAAGTGAACAGTCCTCAGAGCACACAGTTGAAGTGAAGGAACGCCACATGTGTTTAAGAACCGCTGACCCCTGACCCCTGAATTCTGACCCCTGACCTCTGACCTTGAACATGGCGGCCTGGGGCTCCCCCAGCTCGTAAAAGGGGGGCTTCCCGGTGGCCATCTCGATGATGGTGCAGCCCAGGGACCAGATGTCTGCCGGCTTGCCGTAGCCCCGGGGCCCCTTGTCGATGATCTCCGGGGCCATGTACTGCAGAGTCCCTGCAAACATTGACATTACATTTACATTTAGTCATTTAGCGGACGCTCTTATACAGAGCGACTTACAGTAAGTACAGGGCTGGGAATCGAACCGGCAACCTTCTGATTGGTAGCCCGATTCCCTAACCACTCAGCCATCTGACCCCCTGCAAACACACGTCATACTACATGCTACTTCCACGGCATGCCGCCGCTTCACCGTGCACGCGGCGCCATGCCAGAAGCTTCCGGCACCTCGCTACAACGGTGAGACAGCAGAGCAGGAGGAGAGTACGGTTTGGTGCTAATAATAGACTAGTGTGCTGTAAGGTGAGCTGGAGAGGGGAGGCTCAGTGCCGGGCTGTTACTATGAGACAAAGATGGAGAGGGATCGAGACAGATAGACACACACACAGACACTACTCTTTTTAAAGAGAGGTTTTCCTTTGAAAGATAACTGTACCCAGGAGATGCATGCGGTATTTATTCTTCTTGGAAGTCAGGCAGAAGTCAAGATAGGCTACAGTTGGCAGCTACCATGTCAACTTGGGTATAAGCCAACATCACTAATGCCAGACGTAACTCTCTGAATAGCAACTGCTAGCTATTCAGAGATACAGTGTATCATTTACAGCCTAATTAGCGGAAACCAGATCAATCAAAGAACGGGATATTCTACAGGGACTACCTCACAGCTCTAAACTCATGTTCCTGTATACAGTTCCTGTGTATGACAGGTTATAAAGGATACTGGTTAGATACTACAGGCAGACAGGCAGATAGACAGGCAGACAGGCAGACACAGACAGGAAGACAGGCAGACAGACAGGCAGACAGACAGACAGGCAGACAGGCGGGCAGGCAGATCGTACCGGTGAAGGTCTCAGTGCAGGGGTTGATTCCAGCCAACCTCTTTGATGTGCCGAAGTCAGAGATCTTCAGGACTCCGCTGTAGGTGTTGATCAGGACATTATCACCCTGGGGAGGAAATAAGGGAGAACAGGGGGATGAGAGAGAGAGAGACAGAGAGAAAGTGTAATTCTCATTTGTCTATTTAAAACGAAGGATTTAGATGACACCATGGTCATATGGGTGCATTTCATTGGCAACAACAGGTGGTCACGGCGAGTTCCGTTGACAAAATGGGGGAAGCAGGCCTCTAATCCAAAACAAGATGATTAACATTTAGCTGAATGGTTGACAACGTCATTTATGCGACACTGCCGTTAAATGAGGCGGAATGCAGGGCCGTGTGTGGAGTGAATGAGGAAGAGTTTTGACCTAAATGAGTGTCGCTGATGGCTGTGTAATCACTGTGGTTTATGGTGATTTAAACATGTCAGGAAAACCCTCTTATGTGACAGTAAGAGGAAGCCATCAGTTCACAGTCAGGAAATCGATGTCACCGCTCAACTGGTCAAAAAGTGATTAACTCTATGACGACCAGAGAGAGGCTGAAATACAGAGTGGAGATCATTGATCTGCCCACAGAGCAACATCTCAATCAGCCTTTACAGTGTGTGTGGTGTGTGCGTGTGTGCATGTGTGCATGTATGGGGAGAGCACAGGAGGAGGAGGTGTTCATCATCACCTTGATGTCCCTGTGTGCGATCTGATTGTCGTGAAGGTACTTGAGTCCTTCCAGGATCTGTCGGGTGTAGAAGCCGATGGTAGGCTCGTTGTTCTTCAGAGGGCCCCACTTCGACCTCAGCAGGGCCGAGAGGCTCCCTGGACCACACAGGAACAGTCACTACCTCCTGCACACTACTGCAGACGCCGTATCCAGGCAACACGATGGTCTGGACTCAGGCCTCTAGGGCACGGCAGAGACTGGGAGGTGACATGAAGAGACACTCACCTCCAGGAACCTGCTCCATGAAGATCTTGATGAAGCTGTTCTCACTGAGGGAGCCCAGGTACTGCACTATGTTCTTGTGCTTGAGGTGCTTGTGAAGAGAGATCTCCTCGTGGAGCGGCTGAGAGTACCTGGTGGAGGAGAACACACCTACGGTTACAGGACATACCATCCTTCCTGTTACCAGAGCAACGGGAAGCTCTCGGTTCAGAGACAAAATGGATGACAGCTCAGGTGGAGAGAGGAAGGAGTTTGAGAGAGACCCTGGGTGGAGGAGGAGTTTGAGAGAGACCCTGGGTGAAGGAGGTCACAGTGTCTCCATCTGCCTTCACTATCACATTGTGACGCACCGAAGCAGACTGAAGACAAGGACAAGTACCAGATGGTCCAATAACATGTTCCTGAACAGCCTCCTAGAATCTCGCTGGGAGTGCCAAAACAAAAGCCTTCTGTAATTCCTTGAATTCTCTATCAGCAGGCTAGGAAGGCTGTGGATATTCACATGTATCAGACGGGCACTTGATGACAAAGATATACGAGCTCTTGAATTATTCACGCTAAATCGCGACGCCCTCGGTTAGCGTGGCAGCGGGCCGCGACTGGAGGGATTTGATTGGTGGAAGAGGGGGCTCAGCTCTCCTGGTTACAGACCAGGAGGTGAAACGATGAGCACACAAGTACTACAGAGGCCGTGATGGAAGCCAAAACCAGTTAGGTAGTTGCTAGGCGACCCCCACCCCCACCCCCACACACACACACACACCTCCTCCCCATCCCTCTCCACACACACACACCCACACAATTCCCTTCGCTGGCCAGTAACTGGATCAAGTGTGTGCCTGCCTGCGGTGGGGCAGGGAGAGGTAGCAGAGAGGTAGCAGACAGGTAGCAGAGAGGTAGCAGAGAGGTAGCAGAGAGGTAGCAGAGAGGTAGCAGAGAGGCAGCAGAGAGGCAGCAGAGCGGTAGCAGAGAGGCAGCAGAGAGGTAGCAGAGAGGTAGCGGAGAGGCAGCGGAGAGGTAGCAGAGAGGCAGCAGAGAGACAGCAGAGAGGTAGCAGAGAGGTAGCAGAGAGGCAGCAGAGAGGTAGCAGAGAGGCAGCAGAGAGGCAGCAGAGCGGTAGCAGAGAGGCAGCAGAGCGGTAGCCGAGCGCTGCGCGGCGGGCCACTCCACAAAGCTCACCTTTGATCTGTCAATCAAATTCTCACTCTAGCGAAGCACTCTGGGTAATTGTGCTGCGAGTTCCTGTCTCACAGAGACAGGGATCACAGCTGCTGGTCTTTACATAACAGCACAGAGACCTGCTGTTATTCAACCTGTCATTTGTTACGTGTTCTTCAATAAACAGACCGAACCACACAGCACGATATCCCTCACTGAATTGCTCCTCCCAAGGTTTCTTCCATTTTTTCTCCTGCAGTGAGTTTTTCTGGGAGTTTTTCCTTGTCTTCCTTGAGGGTTTAGGTTGGTTGAGGGGCAGTTCTATGGGCGTATGTGAAGCCCTCTGTGACAGAGGCTTCACACGCTGTGGCTTGCATGTAAAAAGGGCTATACAAATACATTTTGATTTGATATCTACAGTGTTCGCTGTGTGTTTGTATTTGTGGCAAGGTACCACACATTTAGAGGTGTGCGTGTGGAAGGTGGATACAGACTCACCTGCTGTCTCTCTCAGGTATCTCCTTGATGGCCAGTCGCACCTGGTTGCTGAGGTCACGGCCGGCATACACCACTCCGAACGTTCCTTTACCCAGAATCACCCTCTCTCCATGCTCGTCGTACTCGTAGTCGTACTAAACACCACATGAGACCGTTTCAAAGATGTCATCTTAGAAACTTGTGAACTTTTTTTTACATTCAAATACAGTCAAGTATGACAGGGGAAAGTACAGAGTACTTGTGGAGTTGTCTTTGGACAGACTAACAGTAGCGTCATTCTGCTTTCCACAAACATGAACCCAGGAGCCAGGGAGAGCTTTTAGGAGGTGTGGCCGCGATCAAATAACACTCAAAGGAAAAGGGTGTGTGTCATTGTTAGTGTCATTATTAACAGGCTTTTGGTTTTCATTTGACCAGGAAAGGGGCAGGTGCCTCTGTGGCCTGGTGCCGGGTTCAACTGAAAAGATATCCGGACTCCTTCTCACGCAGGACTTCAGCAGATGTACGCCCCTCTCTCTCGTGAGAGAGTCTGCGTGACGAAGGAGCTTCTCACCTCCAAGGCGTCTGTGTCACAATCCCCTTCCTCCGGACCCCTCCAAGCCTCCTCTGTGAGGCTGTTGACCAGATCACAGAACCTGGGGCAAACACACGGAGGGAAACGGGAGCCCCATTAGCTCCGTTAGCAGTTAGCGTAGCTGCCCTAGCACATTGTGCACACGTTTAAATACTGGCCTCCCACGTACTGGTCAGATAACCTTTCCCACATTTACAGCACAGAAGCTGGGAAACTTCTCTATGCTCGCGTGCACTGTGTCACACGCACACACACACACATCAAACATGCATAAACACACACTTACACACAAATTCGCACACACACACACAAACAAACGCCTCGAAAGAGAGCGAGAGAATCCAGTCACACCAGTGATTCATTGACTCTCACTGTGGAACTCGGGGGGGACTCAATGTGCTTTGGCTCTTTGATGTGAGAGTCGCATGGCTGGTCTCCTCGCCGAGTGAACACTGGAACATGGGGGGTGTTCAGGGAGAGGGATGGTGCGAGCGGAGGGGTGAACAGGGACAGACCTTTTACAGTGCATCTCAGTGCAGAAGTAGATCTGGAAGTCCTCCGAGTTGTTCAGCACGTACAGGAAGGCACTGCGCTCGTCAAACTTGGAAATGCTGAGGAGAATTAAGAGAAGTACACAGTTACACAGGGTAGAGATTAGAAAAAATACTTCCTATATGCTACGAGGAGGATCCTGTTGTCGATATACCATTGTTAGAATTGAGCCAGCCTGAACAAAAAATAATTATTCACTTGACCCTCTCAAGTACTCAAGTTTATTTTCCCATAATTTCATAGCAAGAGTGTATTTCCATATCCCCACACACGTGCACAGACCCACACACACACACACACACACACACACACACACACACACACACACGCACACACACGCACACACACACACACACACAGAAGCATGCACACCAGTGTTCCTGGGTAGGGGAACATTCCCAGGCAGTGTGAGGCCAGAGCCCTCAGAAGAGGCATCCAGTTGACAGTGACGGAGGCTGGCTATCCTGCCTCTCCTACTGATGCTGCAGCAGAGAGCTGCCGTTGTCTCCACCAGCTCTGACTGCAGGCTGAGTGGGCACCAAGAATGAGACGTTCCCTAGCAACGTCCAAGAGAGGGCCTCTGCGAAGGCTAGATCTGTCTGCAACTGAATTCCTCAGAGGAGGGCGGGGGGCTGTGGGGGCTGTGGGGGGGCGAAGGGACCTGTGATGGTGGTCCACTAATACAACCATGAGAACCAGGAAGTAAACATAGTGTAAAGATAGTGTATGAAGCGTATACTGTATGTGTGTGTGTACAGTATACAGCTTATACTGTAAGTGTGTGTGTGTACAGTATACAGCTAATACTGTAAGTGTGAAGTCACTGACCTGACGCCTCGCACCGACGCGGCGCTGAAGTTCCACTCATGGATCCCCTTGTTCTGTTAGACGGACCAGAGCAGATTACATGAACCCGGAATGACACTACAACACTACAACAACAGCCTCTCCCATGACCTGCCACAGCTCGTCACAGCAGACAGACAGAGATTACATTTTACATTTACATTTAGTCATTTAGCAGACGCTCTTATCCAGAGCGACTTACAGTAAGTACAGGGACATTCCCCCGAGGCAAGTAGGGTGAAGTGCCTTGCCCAAGGACACAACGTCAGTTGGCATAACCGGGAATCGAACTGGCAACCTTCGGATTACTAGCCCGATTCCCTCACCGCTCAGCCATCTGACTCCCTCGCGATAAGAGGAGAGCACAACAAGCAGGTTGTCAGGTAGACAGCCAGGCAGACAGGCACAGACAGACAGACAGACAGACAGACAGGCAGGCAGGCAGGCAGGTCAGGTCAGGCAAGAGAGGAAAGATCTGAGGTAGTGAACATGTGATTACTGTAGTAGAAACCTG
Source organism: Osmerus eperlanus (assembly GCF_963692335.1). Lineage (NCBI taxonomy): Eukaryota > Metazoa > Chordata > Actinopteri > Osmeriformes > Osmeridae > Osmerus > Osmerus eperlanus. The sequence continues at coordinate 2,805,036 of NC_085025.1, forward strand.
CCTTGTCATCAGGAGCCACGTGCCAGATGGACACAGTGTTCTCCTCCACATCGTTGTTGATGGACAGATACGACGGCTGGTACACCTTAGTGGGCTCCAGTATCAACACCTGTGGGGGGAAACCAACCAGAACAAAGCGTTCAGTTTAGCCGGGGGCGCAGCAGGAGATACTGTGATGGTTTGTGTAAGCAAGTCTGGTGCTCAAGGTCATGAGTCTAAACGCTTGCGGTGGCCGGCTCAAACGTACGGGGAAGCGGACTGAGGAGACGTCCTTGTTGGTAGCCTCCACCAGGATGTCCATCCAGAAGTCCACCAGCTCCTGCTTCGGGGGTGGCTGCTCGCCGGACGGCTTCTTGAAATGCTGGTAAATCAAGATGGTCTCCACCAGCGTGCGCAGGTACCTGGGGTAAGAACAGACCGACGCTAGCCACCGAAGACAGAGAAGGACGGAACGCTGGGTCTACGATGTCCGACTGATTTAGGTTTAGAGCGTGAACATGCAGAGCAGGAGGGCTAGTGGAGGCCTCACCAGACCGGGGCCTTGAGTTTGAAAAGTTTCTCGGAGGCCTGGATGACCCTGGTGTTGTCGCAGGCGAGGATGCTGGCCCCTAGGAAGAAGCCTACGTCCCAGTAGCTCTGCAGCTTGTCCAGACTGCCCTTCTTACCCAGAAGGCTGCTCAGCTTCACTCCTGGCAAAATAAAACAGGAAGCGCTATTGAGTTACAGTACAGTACTTGATATGCCCGCATATCCCGGCTTTGTTTGTTATCAATGGCCTACATCAATGCAATATATTTTTCTTGGAAATTCAAGAGAAGGAAAACGTTTTGTTGTTCAGGTTAATAGAGTTGTGTACAAAGTGTGCGAACGTCATGCACGTTGAGCTTGGGACATTTCTACAAAACAGATTAGCCTGTGAGTCATTTTACACAATGCTGTTTGTAAGGTTTCTTTCCAAGAAAGTGAGTAAAGAAAGAACAGATGACTGCAGATATTATTCTCTGGAATAACCTGTTTTTTTTTACCACACTGAGAAAACTGAGGGGCAGGGAGGGGGCATGGACGGAGGCCGGGAGGAGGCCGGGAGGGAGGGGGGCATGGAGGGAGGGGGCAGGGACGGGGGCAGGGAGGGGGCAGGGAGGGGGCATGGAGGGAGGGGGCATGGAGGGGGGGGGCAGGGACGGGGGCAGGGAGGGGGCAGGGAGGGGGCATGGAGGGAGGGGGCATGGAGGGGGGGGGCAGGGAGGGGGGCAGGGAGGGAGAAGGCAGGGAGGGGGGCATGGAGGGAGGGGGCATGGAGGGAGGGGGCATGGAGTGGGGCAGGGAGGGAGGGGGCAGGGAGGGGGCATGGAGGGGGGGGCATGGAGGGGGGGGGCAGGGAGGGGGGCAGGGAGGGAGAAGGCAGGGAGGGGGGCATGGAGGGAGGGGGCATGGAGGGAGGGGGCATGGAGGGAGGGGGGCAGGGAGGGGGCATGGAGGGGGGGGGCAGGGAGGGGGCATGGAGGGGGGGGGCATGGAGGGGGGGGGCAGGGAGGGGGGCAGGGAGGGAGAAGGCAGGGAGGGGGGCATGGAGGGAGGGGGCATGGAGGGAGGGGGGCAGGGAGGGGGCCTCAGAATGGGACAAGGAAGGGGCCTGTGGCTGGTTCTTAGAAACGCCTGTCCTATTTCCTCACATTCCTGAGCTTAGCTCTAACCTCCGATTTCAGGGAAAACAGAGGACTGGGAACAGAAGTCAAACTGTACCACGCTCGCAGGCAAACACATGAGAAACGTCGATCATGTGTACAATCTCACTTTTCAAACCGCACAGCAGAATAGCAGGCCGAGTCTCCCTACTCATCCTGGTTTCCTTGTATGGAGTCTGAAGGACACTTTGCTTCTGTAAACGTGTGTAAGAGTATTTAGCCCCCCACCTCCTCATCTCCTCAGCCACCAGGAACTGATACCATGTTCCAATGAGGGTTACTGATAGACAAGGACAATGCAGGTCACTCACATTAGAGTTCCTCTGCTGCGTCTAAAAGTGCAACACATTCAGCTCATGGCGAAACACCGACAGTCACTTTAAGCTGAATGCGTTGCACTTAAGTCTCTTTCTATATATATAAAAAACATGAATACACACCGACTTTCCGGAGCTCAAAGGAAGCGTCAAACTGGTGTCCAGCAGCCAGGAGGAGGACGGCGTAGTTGATCCCAGAATGCAGCGTTGGCTCGGACTCAAAGCCCTTCTTAAACCTGACAAGGAAGAGAAAACGAGTCACCGCCACCGTGGGCCTCATGAGAGCTCTGCTCCCAGCTCCTCTCTGCTGCTGTTAATGACAACTTCACCTCCCTGTCACCTCGTCCACAGACTTCGCTTAGCATCCGAAACAATTACAGGAGGACTGAGCCGGGAACACAGAATCACTCACTGCAACCAGCAAAGAAAACTAATTGACTTAATGAGCAGTCTGCTGGGTTGTGCTGTGTGAGTAATATCAGCCGCCTCTCCAGAGATGACATCTGGAACTGAGAGGACGCCTGATGGGACTTCGCCTCACCAGACGGCACATTTAATCACCAAGAATACGAGACAGATTCCCATTTCAAGAGGTACTAGCAATTAAGCTCATATCATTACTGGCGTGCTGCTCTAGATCGGCTGCCATTTGAAGGCCCAGCCTGGGTGCTAGGATGCAGCTAGCGACCGACAGGAGAGAGAGAGGGGGGGAGTCTGAAAGCTGAGGGGCGTGCGAGGAGGGGCTGGAAACCTGGTATTAGTCATTTGGGCGACTTTAAGTGACTTACAATAAGATAAACGTTGCAAAAACGTCATAACTTAGTTAAGTGACTTGCATGTTGCCAAACTGGCTGTCAATTTCATGACAATAGTTCTGTTCCTGCGTGCGAGGAGGGGCGTGCGAAGTGGATTCCCACACCCTCTCTTCCTCACCACAGCGTGCCGCTGTCCCTGCTGGCCGTGTTGGCGAAGTGCGACTCCAGGAAGGTGTCCTTGTAGATGCGTCCTACCAGGCAGTAGATGTCCGAAGCCACCTGCTCCTCCGCCTCCACCAGGGGCAGCATGATGCCCAGGGCCTTCTGTCTGTCTCCTGGGAGGTTCCTCCTGCACGCGCACACACACACATGCACGCACGCACACACGCACGCACGCACGCACGCACGCACACACACACACACACACACACACACACACACACACACACACACACAGACACATGCACACACACACATGCACGCACACACACACAGACACACGCACACACAGACACACACACACGCGTGCACACACACACACATGCACACACACACACACACACAGACACACGCACACACAGACACACACAGACGACAAATAGCCAGACACAGGAAGATTACGTTTTTGACCTTGTCTTTTAACAGTATATTTCACAGAGTGCCTTTTCTTGCCTTCTTGAAAGGAGTTCCAGTGAAAAAGCCAAATGTTTTGACTCCTCTGTGTGTGAGAGAGAGACTGTGATTCGATCTGATGGTATCTCTCTCCAACGCATTAAAGCTAAAGAGCTTCAATGAGACCAGTTTGTGTGTGTGTGTAGGGGGAATGCTTCAGTGCTGATTTTTGGCAGTGGAGCCGTACAGAGCTCAGCTAGCTGGCAATACGCCCTGGTAACTCCAGAGAACATCGGGCAGAAATAGAATTCGGCAAGAGACTAAGGCGGTAGAAAACAACCCACTTTACCCATTAGCGGGCATTCCTAGAGATGCTATTGCTTAGTCAGTTGAACGTGCCTATTCTGATCATGAACTCTTATCCTTTGCATTAGTATCGCTTGAATAAAGCTCTGGTTTAGCTAGTCTCTTCTTCTGCTCTGACAGAGCAGCATCTGGTTTAGCTAGTCTCTTCTTCTGCTCTGACATAGCAGCCTCTGGTTTAGAGTCCAGCTGCGCAGCACCCTAGCCTGCTGGCTGGAAACTGCCAGCCAACAAAGCATTGATGTTAAGAGTCCTCAACAAAGCACCTTGAGATTTGTGTGAGATGTGGACTAGCAACTTCTGGTGCCAAACCAGAGGTGATTGGGGAACTGCTCAGGGTTTCTCTCCCTTCTATTCTTTGTCTCTCTCGATCTCCCTCTCTCTCTCTTCTATTCTTTGTCTCTCTTTCTCTCGATCTCCCTCTCTCTCTCTTCTATTCTTTGTCTCTCTCTCTCTCTCTCTCTCTCTCTCTCTCTCTCTCTCTCTCTCTCTCTCTCTCTCTCTCTCTCTCTCCTCCTCCCCCCCCCTCCCTCCCTCCCTCCCTCCCTCTCCTCTCTCTCTCTCTCTCTCTCTCTCTCTCTCTCTCTCTCTCTCTCTCTCTCTCTCTCTCTCTCTCATCTCTCTCTCTCTCTCTCTCTCTCTCTCCCTCACTCTCTTCTATTCTTTGTCTCTGTCTCTCACCCTCTCTCTCTCTTCTATTCTTTGTCTATCTCTCGATCTCCCTCTCTCTTTCCTACATCCAGCTCTTTCTGTCTTCACACCAGAGTGCAGAGTGGTGTCTGGGGGCCGGGGGGCCTGGGGGGCCTGGGGGGGCTGCGGGCTGGGGGGGCTGGGGGGCCTGTGACTCAGCCCTCTCCGCTCATGCGAGCGGAGGAGCGTGAGCAGCAGCAGTCCAGCCTGTCAGTGTTCCGATCCTGCTGCTACCGGTTTCCTACAGAAGCTTGATCCAATTACTCAACGTGCTCTGGCTGGTAAGGCCTGTTTCAATGAGGATGTTTCATTCACATTCTTCAGGCTTCATCATTGCTTCATAATGGAAGCCCTTTGTGCAATGTCAGCTTGACATTGCTGAGTCACGGACCTCATCTATGTCATGCCCTGGTGGAACGGCTCCAGGGAGTCATGCCCTGGTGGAACGGCTCCAGGGAGTCATGCCCTGGTGGAACGGCTCCAGGGAGTCATGCCCTGGTGGAACGGCTCCAGGGAGTCATGCCCTGGTGGAACGGCTCCAGGGAGTCATGCCCTGGTGGAACGGCTCCAGGGAGTCATGCCCTGGTGGAACGGCTCCAGGGAGTCATGACCTGGTGGAACGGCTCCAGGGAGTTTGGTAATCCAAGACACTTTTCAAGCAGCTTTTGATTCAGGCTAATTCACACGCTGTTAAAGCCTTATGGAAGAATGCAGGAGGAGGGCTATTTGGGTTGCAGCTAAATACAGGAGCAGGGGGAGCTCCTTCTGTTGGAGAACAGTGGAACTGGGAGAACAGTGGAACTGGGAGAACAGTGGAACTGGGAGAACAGTGGAACTGGGAGAACAGTGGAACTGGGAGAACAGTGGAACTGGGAGAACAGTGGAACTGGGAGAACAGTGGAACTGGGAGAACAGTGGAACTGGGAGAACAACTGGAAGTTTACAAGAGAAGCAGCATGGGGGAAAAACAGGCAGTTAAACCCCTGCATGCTCTACAAATGTGTACTTCCTGAAACATATGTTCTCCACATGATGTCTGTGGGGGGTGTGTCTGTCTCTGTGTGTGTGTGTATCTGCAGGTGTGTGCGTGTTGACGTGTTTGTGTGTCGGTCTAAGCATGTGTCTGTACATGTGTGCGTGCGTGTGTGAGTGTGTGTGCCCAGGCAAAGCAGGTGTGAGGAAGTCTCACCTATTTAGTGCAAAGGCGTAATGGAACTTCACATGAGGATTTTCCATGGGGTCAAAGGTGGGCAGCTTCTCCAGAGTCTCCACAAGTTTCACGATGGACTCGTAGTCCTGGGTTACACAAAAACACAGAGAAACACACTTTCACATCAACCTAGTCTGAGAAATGAGCAATATGCCTAAAACCAGATTACTTAAATAATGGATAGTCCCGTTGTGCGTAATTTGCTTGGTTCAGTACATCTTTACTGTATCGAAAACATGTTGAATAATTCTGTCTCTCCACCATGTTTGTTGATGTCATGTTTTATGCATGCTGCGGAGGGCTGCCTATAGCGAGGGGAGTATTACACAACAGGAGGGGGGCTGGCAGCACAGTGCAGTGAAGGCCACTGTGCTCCCTGCTGTGCTAGCCTGCTGTGCTAGCCTGCTGTGCTAGCCTGGAGACAGGAGACATCTCGTCTGTAACTGTCCACTAGCTCCTCTGAACTCGGACCCCACCCTGCACACCCCATCCTGCACCCCCCACCCTGCGCAGACTGGGAGGTCTCAGAGGGGCCCACACCACAGTACCTGGATATCCCGGTAGGACAGGAGCAGATTGATGACGATGTCCGCTGAGAGGCACTCCACGTTGTCCAGGCGCTGCTGGATGCGGCCCAGCTCCGTGGCCAGCTCCGTGCCCGTGAACAGCTCCCGCGCCTTGCGGATCTCACTGAGGATGGTCTCACGGAAGTACTGGCTAAGGGGGGAAACAAGTGATTTACGAGTTATTTCCTTGTTTGAAGGGGCCCGTTTCGACGGCTTCGGTTTCATGTGAAAACAGACGTAGGGAGACGGAGGTCTGGACTGCCTGCACACATTTACTTTTTAAGTCATTTAGCAGACGCTCTTATCCAGAGCGACTTACAGTAAGTACAGGGACATTCCCCGTGAGGCAAGTATGGTGAAGTGCCTTTCCCAAGGACACGTCATTTGACACGGCCGGGAATCGAACCAACAACCTTCTGACTAATAGCCCTAACCGCTCAGCCATCTGACCCCCTATACACACACACAATGAGCGACATCACATGACACTCATGAACGCGAGCAGAGGATACCGTAGCATCTTAAAAACATCAGAATCCTGCCCCTACTGTTAAGTAGTCGTCTCCAGATCAACAGTCAGAGGAGCATGTGACATCAAGCGATGTCACCCTGTTTTCTGGCCACCACCCCAATGTGTTTCTCAATGCGCTGTGGGGTGGCATAGCTCCAGGATGCAGCATTCATCAAGAGTGCAAAATCCCCTGGCTTCAACAGCATGAGTCACTGTTCTTGGAAAACAAGTTTAAACATTCAGCTAAAAGCTAAGAAATGACTGTTTGAAACAGTGATTTGTCATGACGTTCTATGGGGACACATCAAATAAAGTAATTACACCATTAGGTAGAAAGACAAACTGGGCCTACACGTGTAGAACAAGTGTATTAACGTGAAGCGAATTTTAACCGGCAATGACAACTGCAACGTTTCACATTCTGAATAACAAGCCATAAATCCTTACGTAATTATTGCTCTGTGCTTCCCTCTTTCATCCATTATGTTATGTGTTGCCGTCATTACATACACATAATGTATGTAATGACGGCAACACATAACATTGTGTCCTTGGGAAAGGCAATTCACCCTACTTGCCTCGGGGAGAATGTCCCTGTACTTACTGTAAGTCGCTCTGGATAAGAGTGTCTGCTAAATGACTAAATGTAAATGACAAAAGAAATGTGTGTTATGGTTCAATCCCCATCCTGAAGGAGCATCATGTTTGGTAGATCAACACAGCAGAGGATCAGCTCCACCACAGCTCTCTGGGTGTTGATGAACTCAAGCTGCCAGGATCAGCTCCACCACAGCTCTCTGGGTGTTGATGAACTCAGGCTGCCAGGATCAGCTCCACCACAGCTCTCTGGGTGTTGATGAACTCAGGCTGCCAGGATCAGCTCCACCACAGCTCTCTGGGTGTTGATGAACTCAGGCTGCCAGGATCAGCTCCACCACAGCTCTCTGGGTGTTGATGACACCTGTGGATCACGCCAGAGCGTCGCACGACCCAGCGCTCAGACGAGACACCTGCTCCACTGTAGTCTTTCACAGGCATTTCCATAGGGGAGCACATCAAATAGATGTGGAAGTTTTTCACTGAGGAAGTGGATGCAAGGCTGTTTAAGATCCGGGTTCTGAGGTGGAGAGCTCTCTGGTCGTCTTGATGGAACGGCGAGTGAATGAGTTCATTTGAACCCATACAGAACGCTCCAACGCACGAGCACTCCATACGCTCACTTTCTCAAAGGTGTTCGGCATTAAACACGTTTATTTGAGTTTTTCTTACCCCCCCCATCATCATCATCACCCCCACCATCATCATCACCATCATCACCCCCACCATCATCATCATCATCATCATCATCACCCCCACCATCATCATCACCCCCACCATCATCATCACCCCCACCATCATCATCACCATCATCACCCCCACCATCATCATCATCATCCTCATCATCATCACCCCCACCATCATCATCATCATCACCCCCACCATCATCATCATCATCATCACCCCCACCATCATCATCACCCCCACCATCATCATCATCATCATCACCCCCACCATCATCATCATCATCACCCCCACCATCATCATCATCATCACCCCCACCATCATCATCATCATCACCATCATCATCATCACCCCCAAAATCATCATCATCACCACCACCATCATCACCCCCACCATCATCACCCCCACCATCATCACCCCCACCATCATCATCATCATCATCATCACCCCCAAAATCATCATCATCACCCCCACCATCATCATCATCATCACCCCCACCATCATCATCATCATCATCATCATCACCCCCACCATCATCATCATCACCCCCACCATCATCATCATCATCATCATCATCACCCCCACCATCATCATCACCCCCACCATCATCATCATCATCATCACCCCCACCATCATCATCATCACCCCCACCATCATCACCCCCACCATCATCATCATCACCCCCACCATCATCATCATCACCCCCACCATCATCATCATCATCATCATCACCCCCACCATCATCATCATCATCACCCCCACCATCATCATCACCCCCACCATCATCATCATCATCATCACCCCCACCATCATCACCCCCACCATCATCATCATCATCATCATCACCCCCACCATCATCATCATCATCATCACCCCCACCATCATCATCATCATCATCATCATCATCACCCCCACCATCATCATCATCACCCCCACCATCATCATCATCACCATTATCATCATCACCACCACCACCATCATCACCATCATCATCATCATCACCCCCACCATCATCACCCCCACCATCATCATCACCATCATCACCCCCACCATCATCATCATCATCATCATCATCATCACCACCGTCACCTTCCAACCCTGCAGACTCACCAGGAGTTGCCGGTGGGCACCTTGAGCAGCTGGAGGAAGCGGTCCAGCAGGGGCATGCAGATGGGCCCCAGCAGCACCTCGAAGCTGGGCTGCATCAGCTCCGTCAGCCCCTTCAGCAGGCTGCTCTCGCAGCAGTACACCTTGTTGTGCGGCGTCACCATGTACGGGATGAAGCTGTAGTTTGCTGAGCACGTCTGGAGGAACAGAGGACAACACCAGGGGGGGGGGGGGTCACTTCGGAGCTGGAGATGGGATGTGTGTATGCATGTTTCAATGAGAGGTAAAGGTTTTTTTTGTTGGAGGGTTGGGGTGGAGTTTTCCCCCGCAAGTATCATGTTTTGTTGTGTTTATCAGGATGTCGTGCCAATCCACTGAACTGCGCGGTGAGAAGTACTGAGTCACACTGTGTGCTTCCTGTTGTTATCCAGTTACAGGTGGTGACATAAGGATGGGTTGAACCAGCAGACACAATGGTGTTATTGTGGCAGCCGTGCCTGTGACGGCCCTGGCACTGGGTCACACAGTAGATTGTGGATCTGCATCCAAGGCCGTGACTGCTCCTGCTCAGTCATCTCTATCTCCATCTATGGGAGTCAGGTGGCTGAGCGGTTAGGGAATCGGGCTAGTAATCAGAAGGTTGCTGGTTAGATTCCAGGCCGTGCCAAATGATGGTGTGTCCTTGGGCAAGGCACTTCACCCTACTTGCCTCGGGGGAATGTCCCTGTACTTCATGTAAGTCGCTCTGGATAAGAGTGTCTGCTAAATGACTACATGTAAATTTATCTCCCCCTCCAGGGCTGAGGAGATCAGCCAGGTTCACGCCGCCGACGGCAATCAGATCAAACGCTGCGGGTCTCCTCCCTTCCTGTCTGATTTGCATGTGGTATTTGCAGAGAGGTGGAGAGACGATGTTGTTGTGTCTGTTTAGCTGCTAGCAGAGCTACACAGCAGAGTCTTCTCTCATCTAAACCAACTGATTCCGTATTTGAGAACTAGCATGTGCATAATCACAGGGTTTAAAGGATAACAGCTGCATCCTGACTGTTTAAACTGTTGCTATTTTCATTTGGCTGTTTCCCCTCAGCTCTTGAAGAACACCCCCCTGCCTGCACCACGCGCAGAGACCCAGACACACAAACCAACAAGAAGGAGGAAGTGATGGAGCCATTGAAACATTCCTCATGCAAACAACAGCTTCCTACTGTGCAACGATATTTCACCTCCAGTCATCGTGACTTTGTAACACGGCATGCTGGAGAGGTGGAGACCGTTTCCTAAATCCTGTCCTGCATGATATATCCTGTCTGATTCTGGGAGTGTCTGGGAGTCAGATGGCTGAGTGGTTAGGGAATCGGGCTAGTGGTTAGGGAATCGGGCTAGTAATCAGAAGGTTGCTAGTTCGATTCCCGGCTATGCCAACCAAATGACGTTGTGTCCTTGGGCAAGGCACTTCACCCTACTTGCCTCGGGGGAATGTCTCTGTACTTACTGTAAGTCGCTCTGGATAAGAGTGTCTGCTAAATGACTAAATGTAATTCATGCCTTTGTGGATCCCATGATGGTGCATCACAGCCTTATACATATTTTAGTGGCTAGGTGCCATTGAGACTCCAGTAGTCAGGACGCCTCACCAGCCATATTAGGAGATACTTGCACGCAGGCTAGAACAACGCCCCATGAAGGACAGCAGGGAGAGGGAGAAAAAGAGAGAGAGAGACAAAGAGAGAGAGAGAGGGAAAGACAAAGAGAGAGAGGGAAAGACAAAGAGAGAGAGAGAGAGAGAGAGAGAGAGAGAGAGAGAGAGAGAGAGAGAGAGAGAGAGAGAGAGAGAGAGAGAGAGAGAGAGAGAGGGAAAAACAAAGAGACAGAGAGAGAGAGAGAGAGAGAGAGAGAGAGAGAGAGAGAGAGAGAGAGAGAGAGAGAGAGAGAGAGAGAGAGGGAAAGAGAAAGAGAAAGAGAGAAAAAGAGAGCAACATTTGTTTTTCTGTCTGCAGTTACAGTGATTAATGAGTTCAATGTCACTGGGAGAGTAGGATTAGCCCATTCACCTGCAAAGGCACCAACAGAGCAGCACTGGGGTTGTAAATCATCAGCTATATAACTTTATGACCGCTCACGTGGTCATAAAACCATTGAGGAAGTTGTCCTTGGTAGTTCTGTGCCATATTTGTCACTCGAGCCCAGAGGCTACTGGTTCAGACGGCAGGGTGGCTGTGGTGTATCGGATGGGGCAGTGGGATGTGGGCGCTGGGCTGGTGCTGTGGAGAACAGTGCAGTGAAGGGTGGAGACAGAGACGACAGAGACAGTAACTGTGACGGAAACTAGGGAGGAGACAGGAAGGAGATAGAGAGAGAAACAGAGAGAGATACAGAGAGAGGGAGGGAGAAACAGAGAGAGATACAGAGGGAGGAAGGGAGGGAGGGAGGGAGGGAGAAACAGAGAGGGAGAGAGGGAGAGACTGAGTAAGGGACATGTAAGAAGGGAGGGGGAGTGTCACTGAGTACACTCTGGCTGTGAGCTGTAATCAGCCCTTCTCACGAGGCCCAGCCGGCCCTCTGAGATCAGGCTGCTTCCTGCAGCACAAAGCCACCTTATTCCACTCCGCAAAACCACTTAGAGCAGCTAAGCCTGGGCAGGGTAACCCTGCTCCCATCTGCCCTCCTGGGCTGAAACCCTCCCTCCGGACTGGCCCGTGCTCCGTCCCTGCAGAGCCTGCCTCGCCTGCCTGCCTGCATGCCTGGCCTGCATGCCTCGCCTGCATGCCTGGCCTGCATGCCTGGCCTGCATGCCTGGCCTGCATGCCTCGCCTGCATGCCTGGCCTGCATGCCTGCCTCGACTGCCTGGCCTGCATGCCTGGCCTGCATGCCTGGCCTGCATGCCTCGCCTGCATGCCTGGCCTGCATGCCTGGCCTGCCTGCCTGGCCTGCATGCCTGGCCTGCATGCCTGGCCTGCATGCCTGGTCTGCCTGCCTCGCCTGCCTGCCTGGCCTGCATGCCTGGTCTGCCTGCCTCGCCTGCATGCCTGGTCTGCCTGCCTCGCCTGCATGCCTGGCCTGCATGCCTGCCTCGCCTGCCTGCCCTGCATGCCTGCCCTGCATGCCTGGCCTGCATGCCTGGCCTGCCTGCCTCGCCTGCCTGCCTCGCCTGCATGCCTGGTCTGCCTGCCTCGCCTGCCTGCCACCCCTCACCTCAGCAGCTGTGACCTCTCCCACACAGCCAATCCATGATCACCACTACGACGATTAGAATCATTCCCCAAGGTAAAACAAGGCACAAGTTGTCCTTGTGTGTGTTTGTGTGTGTACAGTAGCTAATCATCAGTAGTTTGCTTCAGAGACAGACACATGTGTGTCTGCCTGGCTGGCTATCACCTCACACACACAGCGATGAGAAACATCTGGTGTGTTGGCACCGAGGGAGGCAGGGGAAACAAACCAGGAGGTGAAAAATACAAAGCAACTTATTTTTTCTCACAGCGTCTCTGCGTTCCACAACACTTCCTACCAGCCTCTCTCGAGTAATACGGCTGCCGTCTCATCTCAATAAAGCATTTTCAGATGCTCAAACCCATGCCACATGGTGCAAGAGCGAGGAGGTTTGTGTAATTAGGGTGACTGCACAGTGGCAGACAGAACACGAGGGTGAGAATAAAGCAGTTTCCTGTAAATACTTTCACACGTAAAATGCGTAAAAGGATGAGAGCTGTGTGATTAACAAGTGCAGAAATGTGGGAGGTTGTGTTACTTACAGTGTTCTTCTGGCAGATAATCTCCTGCAGAAGAAAGAAGTTGTTTTTAGAGATACATAAATACTTCTTTCTACATTAAGTGAAACAGGTAAATATCAAAAGTTGTGGAGAAATCAATTTGGTGGATTTCAAATGAACTCGTCATGTATTTTCTAATGGTTGATCTAAAAAAAGAAAGAAAAAAGGGTGCTGAACACGTCTTACAAGCTGATGTACACAATAGTCTCTTTTATATCAGCGGCAATGCTGTGCTATTTTAAGAGCTACTTTAACAGCTCTATAAAAGGTTCACAAAAAGGATCACAGTGTGATCTCAAGAGGATGTAAATAAGAGACCTTTGTTTGCATTCAGAACCTGACAGCCATCAGCAGAAGTGACTGCATACAGTCAGGTGGGCTTGGCTTGGAGGGTGAGAGGATCCTGTTAGATTGTGTAGTAGCCCTGTATCTTGAGAGCCTGCAGATGATGTGGTCATTGACGGGGGATTTCCAGTCCTGCTGCAGGCTGCTCACTGTGCATACAGTAACACTTTAAGTGGTTTACTGAATAATTGACTTTTTGGGGTTTAGAGTTGAAAGGTTAAAGGCCAGACGCATGAACAACAACTAGGCTGCAGGGAAATCTCAAGATGAGTCACACTGTCGTCAACGGATCTCACTCTCATTCCAATTCTCATTTACAAAACGGATACTAGCATTCAGGAATCAAGCGCACTGCGTTATGCAAGACAGCCACTTGTAGAGATGTTATTTGTATCCGCCAGCCTATGAATCACACCCTTTAGAGCAGGATTCCTGGGTGCTAATGCATCCGTTCGCCGTATCCCTAACAGGCCTCATGATGTCAACGCAACTGCAACTACAATACCAACACTTTCAGTTTCTAAATGTTGACTTTTGTTGCTGACCTTGTTCACCATTAATTAGGTAGACGTCAGATGAAGAAAATAAAAAAAATTGGCTCATGTTATGCAAATGTGTGTGTTCGCATATTTGTCCATGTCTGTGTTGTGTGTGTGTGTGTGCATGCATCAATGTGTGTTTTTCATGATGTGTGTATGTGTCAACTGTTATGTGCCTTTATGCACAATCCGTACCTGCAGGGACTGTAGTGACTCAGAGTTGGTGTCGCAGTAGAGGATGATGTTGTTGGCCATGCTGAAGCTCTCCCTCACACCCAGGTGATAGAAGAGGGAGGGCTGGCGAAAAGCATCCGTCATCTCCACCACTGCGATGTCTGGAGAGGACAGGGAAAACCGTTACTGCAGACATCAGATGAGTCAGGTGGCTGAGCGGTTAGGGAATCGGGATAGTAATCGTAAGGTTGTCGGTTCGATTCCCGGCCGTGAAAAATGACGTTGTGTCCTTGGGCGAGGCACTTCACCCTACTTGCCTCGGGGGGAATGTCCCTGTACTTACTGTAAGTCGCTCTGGATAAGAGCGTCTGCTAAATGACTAAATGTAAAATGGAACTCTGAGCTCTTCACCAGCCCTTCCTCATGAACAAATCCCTCACATGTCCTATTAACGGGGCCTCCCAGCTTGCAGTTAGACGAGTCCATACCTGGATATTTCAGGTGCAACCCGCCACTGTCAGGAAGGAGAGGCGTTCCAGTTCGACCCGTGCGGATGCTGGTTTGTCTGTCTGGTTGTCGGACCCAAGGTGGTGTCAACAACCGTTATAACCTGTTACCTGTGTGTGTGTAGCAGTGAGTGTCTTGGAAGATGGTGGGTGACATTAACGTCACAGAAGAGCTGAAATGAGAATCCCAGACTGCAGAGGTCATGCGTCTCTCTGAGATGGAGCGTGTGTTTTCCCCGCGGCTCCCTGGCGCGTGCTGGCGTGGCCCCACCAGGGCCCTCACGCCCGGCCCCACCACGACCCCCACAGCCCTCACGCCCGGCCCCACCAGGGCCCTCACGCCCGGCCCCACCAGGGCCCCCACAGCCCTCACGCCCGGCCCCACCAGGGCCCTCACGCCCGGCCCCACCAGGGCCCTCACGCCCGGCCCCACCACGACCCCCACAGCCCTCACGCCCGGCCCCACCAGGGCTCTCACAGCCCGTCCCCACCAGGGCCCCCACAGCCCGGCCCCACCAGGGCCCCCACAGCCCTCACGCCGGCCCCACCACGACCCCCACAGCCCTCACGCCCGGCCCCACCAGGGCCCTCACGCCCGGCCCCACCACGACCCCCACAGCCCTCACGCCCGGCCCCACCAGGGCCCTCACAGCCCGTCCCCACCACGACCCCCACAGCCCTCACGCCCGGCCCCACCAGGGCTCTCACAGCCCGTCCCTCTGTCCCACCTGCCAGGGGACACGCTGGGCTCTCACCGTGCAGCGCTGTACAGCACAGACATCTCCTTTCTCCTTTAGACGGGGGCGCCAGAGTGGACGGAGCGTCCCTCTCCTGGGGGTTGTTCCCGCCCACGATGACAACGTCTCGAAATGTCTCCAGAACAGTCCTGTCTCACTGCGGCTCGCTAAACACACGGTAGCGTTTCAGGAACGCATCGGAGTAGGACGCCCTGTCTGCTATCAGCATTCTCTTGCGTGTCCAATGTCTGTGTCAATATTTGACTCTCCTTTAAGTCACAGCGATTGTTGAGTAGGGTGTAGAAAACTGTAATGCGCTGAATGGAGAGAACTGGCTCTCTGAAAAGAGAGAGAGCGAGCCAGAGAGAGAGCCAGAGAGAGAAAGCGAGAGGCTGATCAAAGGGTCTTTGTTAGGCTGCAGCTACAGTGTGTAGTGTGTATGTTGACATGGAGGGTGAAACTGAGAAGCCGTGGAAAACTCTGGGTGGAGTGCTGGTGCGTTATCTCTGCTCTGCTCTGTCATCAGAGTCACCATGCTGACGTTTGTTTGTGTTATCAGTCACTGTGTCAGGCAGGGAAACTGGGCTGCACCCAGTAACTTAGGAAAGATTCCTATATCTCTGTAGAGCTATCTCCCAGTTTTTTCTTTAAAAAGACTAGAGCCTACGTTGTTTAAAAACAACATTCCAGTTTCTAAACTGTGGCCCGTCACAGGACAGACACATCTGGTTTTAAATAGTTAACGGACTGCATTTATACAGCGCATTTTAGCGGCACACCCAAAGCGCTTTACGTTTGCCTGTCATTCACACACACGCACACACACGCACACACACACGCACACACGCACACACACACACACGGGGGGTAGCTTGGTCTTGAGTGTCTCTCTCAAGGAGACTTAGACACACATCCAGGAGGAGTCAGGAATCGAACCGCCAACCTCGCGATCACATCAGCGTCTGCCCCTCCCTACCCCCTGAGCCACGGCCGCAGCGACCCTTCCTGCGGCCGCAGCGACCCTTCCTGCGTGCCCAGCAGTGGGAACGGGGCCAGTCAGAGTTTGGTGAACATGCTTGTTGATGTACATTTACATTTAGTCATTTAGCAGACGCTCTTATCCAGAGCGACTTACAGTAAGTACAGGGACATTCCCCCGAGGCAAGTAGGGTGAAGTGCCTTGCCCAAGGACACAACGTCATTTGGCACGGCCGGGAATCGAACTGGCAACCTTCAGAATACTAGCCCGATTCCCTAACCGCTCAGCCACCTGACTCCCCACAGCGAGCAGACAGACTGTTGACCGTGCATGCGCACACATTCGGTACTGTCGTTTAAGTTACAGACAACTCGCTGATGTGCTACGGATGAGACGGATGGGGTCAGTGTGGAAACTTCACCTGTTTCTCAGAAGTGGGTATGGAGCCAGGGCAAACATTTTCTCTCCTACAGTAGGGCAGGGCTGAGCGTATACATGGAAGGACTGGGGAAATATAGACCCACTCTATCGACACGTGGCAGGCAGCGTTTGTAGTGCAACACAGAGAAAGTGTTGTACTACCAAGTCAAGACGAGCTAGGTTTTCCCTGAGTGCCTTCTTTGAGGTCAGACACCGGAGCCCGTGGTGCCTGCACGGCTGCAGCGAGTGAGCCTGCGGCGGGAAACCTGAACACTGTCTCTTTCTTAACCCTTGTGTTCTCTTCGGCTCGTTCTGACCCATCAGTCATTGTGACCCACCCTCGTATTGCGACAACTTTACCGCATACAAAAACAAAGTGAAGCATTTTCTTTTAACCGTTGGGCTGTCTCAGACCCCCCACATTGCGAAGGTTAAAAGAAAATTATTTGTATTTGTTTTTGTATTGGGTAAAATTGGGTAAACACAACGATGGTTCGTTATGAACCTTTGGGTCATGTGACCCGAAGGCAGCACGAGGGTTAAGGGTACATCATGTCGGGAATGATTCTTTCACAGCACAGCCAGGCTAGGATCAATGTCACGAATATCAGATGTCACGGCACATTCTGATGTAACAAGGATATCTGTCAAGCTGCCAGAGGCATCTCTCGTCTGAACCCTCGTGGGTTTGAACACCTCAGTATCGGTCCTGGTGCCACATGAGGAAATCTGTTACCCTACTAATTAGCCATGCCCCCACCCCACCCTCTACACACACACACACACAGAGCGCATGACCTTAACCACAAAAAGAAACAGTGCTATGGAAAACAGAGAAGCGGGGCCAACTAGGGGAGTGGATGGACTGAGGGGCACCATGTGACTGGCAACACTCTCTCTCTCTCTCTCTCTCTCTCTCTCTCTCTCTCTCTCTCTCACTCTGTCTCTCTCACTCTCTCTCCCCTCTCTCTCACTCTCTCTTTCTCCTCTCTCTCTCTCACTCTCTCTCCCCTCTCTCTCTCTCCTCTCTCTCTCCCCTCTCTCTCTCCCCTCTCTCTCTCTCTCTCTCTCTCTCTCTCCCCCCAACGCCTGCGTCTCCGCTCCACATAGCGACCAGACACATTACTCACAGACCTGTGCCATTAAGAGCTGGATAGACTCCTTCTGTCTGGCCATCTATTCAGGATGTGCTTTTTGCAGCTCCTGCCTTCTCCACAGGTCCATTCACTGCCAGCTGTTTTCTTTACTGACTCATCCAGGTCCCTCTACTTGAGGTGTGTGTATTGTACCCCTGCACTGTGAGAGCCTGCTCTGCTGCAGGGTGGGTGTTGCTTGGTGTGGTGCCTGGGAGGTGGTCAGCCCTGGGGCAGGATCTGTTAACGCAGGGGCCAGGGGCTGCACCGGGCTACACTCACAAGCATGTCAGCTCAACAACTGTCCAGACACACACACACAAACATTCATTTAAGCTAAAATGAAGTTCAAATCACACGCAAAATAGATAGAAGCAAGAATTGTGATTACTTTACTTTATACTTTAGCAGCCATTGCCAGAATCTCCGCCGTGGACCAACCTACTCACGCCCACCCCCTTGTAGCACAAGCAGAAATCCAATCTTCTCTCACAGTTCAACTGTAAAGTCCCTGCTTGGTCGTGTGTTTGTCCACGGCAGGGGGGTGGGGGGGTGGGGCTGGGAAGATGCACTTCAGGGTTTGTGTGCTTCTGTAATGGTTTTAATACCTGTTCCACTCAACATGTCAGCCTCTACACTTGTCCTCCACGCTGAGGGGTTAGGATCTGGACTGCACAAGCAGAGCAGGTCGAGCAGGAGGACACAAGGGAACATGGACTACAGAGGATCAGCTCAGATACCCCGAAAATTTTTCCAACTCTGTTTGAGTGAACCGACGTCCCGTCGCTGGGTTTATACACACTTGAAGGAGTTTTCTTTTTTTATGGCTCTGTCTCCCGTCTTTC
Organism: Osmerus eperlanus; assembly: GCF_963692335.1. Lineage (NCBI taxonomy): Eukaryota > Metazoa > Chordata > Actinopteri > Osmeriformes > Osmeridae > Osmerus > Osmerus eperlanus. The sequence continues at coordinate 2,823,582 of NC_085025.1, forward strand.
ATTTTTCAGATTCTTTCAGATGTCTTTTACTTATCTCCTCAAAAAGTGTTAACCACAAGTTACAGTCTCAAAATACAACCAAAAGGGCTGTGATTTACTCATTTTAATACTTGAAATGTATAATCTCTTTGAATTAGAGGAATACAGTGTATGCTGTATACTGTACACATTATGTATCCATGCTAAGAAAACATTAAAATCAAGGTTAGATGTAAGAAAATACAGTTCTCTGTCATAAACGTGACATAAATCAAACACATTTTATGAAGTTTTATTCCTTCAGGGGGACATTATTCCCACTCTAAGGATTGACAGTTATTTTGTCACTGACACACTAAATTCCTCTCATCTCAGCCATCTCTGCTCAGTGTCAGACAGATCTATCCATCACACTAGAGTGACGACACCTCGGGCTGGAGGGGAAGCACACTTTCCTCTCACCAGGAAGTGAGGTCACTAGCAATGTTCCTGTAGTCATGGATTCCTCCAGACCCCAGCCTGCACTGGAGACGCACCAGAGCCTTTTATTGATTGAATATTTTTTCTTTGTTTTCTTTTTTTCTCTTTTCCTTTTTTTTTTGGTCGACATGATTGTTTTTATTACATTTTATTCGCCCTTTCTTGCTTTTAACCTGTAGCACTTTGAGATTTTAGTTCATATAAAGTGCATTATAAATACTATTACTATTATTACACCAACCCCACATGTGCAACGACAGTCTCTCTCCCTTTGTGCTGGAAATCAACCTCAGTGTTTCCCAGACTGTACTTTTCCCCGAAGATTTCGATCGGGGACAGCGTGTTCACCAGGGCGACGCGGGGTCGCACAACGTTCCAAGAGATGTCCATGTTCTCTGCCAGATTTCCAGTAAGTGTGGACTTCATGTTTTCCTCTAGGGCTCTGGGGTATTCTGCTGAATGTCCCCATTCACATGCCATGACCTGTCTCTGGTGACAGCCAGATGACTGGAGGGAGACCTCACAGAGCACTAGGCTGTCTATCTGTCAAATCACGGATTGACAGATGAAGAAAAATAACAGGAACTCGACTGCAAATCAGGCTACTGTGTTTTGCTGTTCCTGTACTCATTTCAAATGTGTTTTGTTTGAACGTGAAACCAAACAACTTCTGATATTCTAATACCCTATTCCGGGTTTGCATATTGTTCTGAAAAACAATCCTGCGTGTTGAGGGAGGCTAGCTATTGCACAATGGTTATTCAGTAGCCTGGTGGCCCTGCCCCAATAAAGAAGAAACACTTCTTTATTTTTAGAAATGAGAGCTTATAACAGGAAAGCGACAAAACCAAGCCTTGAGAAAAAGAACAGCTCCACAGGAAATGAGTGCAAGCTGCCTGTGGGACTAGAGACTGAGGCAGTCTGACTGAGGCAGTCTGACTGAGGCAGTCTGACTGAGGCAGTATGACTGAGGCAGTCTGACTGAGGCAGTCTGACTGAGGCAGTCTGACTCCCTGGTCCTGCTCACACACACCGAGTTGACAAACTAAGAGCCCTGGTTCAGGGGAGAAGCTGCAGGAACAGAATGCAAATGCAGGCTGGCGTGCACACACACACACATGCACACACACTCAAACACACGCACACACACACACACACGTACACAAGCACTGGCTTGGAAAAGCATGCCAGATGCCTAAACATCTTAGGATGCCTTTTTCTTTCATTTAGCATTCATCTAAGCCATTAGATCACTTCTTACAGCCTCCTCAACTCCCTGCCAAGTCAGCCAAGGCCGCAGGACAGCTGTGATTGGCCGCCTTATTATCAGCCTCCATTTGTCTGAAGAACGTGATATGGATTTTTCCTCCTCCTCTCTGATAAAAACTCCAGGAACAGCGTGGCCTGTGATCTCCACTCTGCTGGCCTCACACACCCTCGGCTCACAGAGCAAACACGAGGATGGATAAGCAATTTAGGACAGCCAATGGGATTACAGCAGCAGGCCAGTTCGGAGTGTACGCAGGATCAAGTGCTGAATCCCCACGCAGTCAAAACAAAGGTGGTTTGACGCAGGGCCATGTATTCTTTTGTGTAACGTAACCAACTGTCGTGTTCTAATACAGCTCCTCAAGGCTTTTCTCCAGGCTTGTTTCCATGAGGTCCAGGGTTGCATACAGAGGAACGTCTGACCTCATCGATTAAGAACCTGAGCGGTTGTCTGTACATCCTGGACCAGAGACGTTACAGCAGGATTCACCCCTCCGACAAGTCCTCCACAAAATCAAATACGTACTGCCTGCAGGCCAGAATCTGCTGTCACATGACCTGTCACATGACCTGCACTTGGCTGGAGTAACTGTCTGAACTATGTGCCGAGACTGGACAGACACTGGGTCTGCTAGACAGTCATTGTTTACTGCCTGTGAATAAACCCTTTAGAATAGGGCTACTGTAGCTAAACTAACACTCCTCACAGGATTAATGGGAGAACAGCGTTGTTCAGGAACGCAGAACAATAACCAACCACGCTGATAAATGTCTACATACCTCAGTGGGCTGAACACTCTTTGACTGGGTGACTATACACTACTGTTCGGAGAAAATAAAAAATTTGCCATTTCAACCATCACTAAAACCCAGTACCCCTATCGACCTGAAAAGCTGAAAATCAGGTTTGCAAGCATTGATGTACTGTCTGCCTGTATGTGCGTTTGTCTTGTTAAGTGTTGATGTACTGTCTGCCTGTATGTGCGTTTGTCTTGTTAAGTGTTGATGTATGTTATGTGCCTCAGTATTATGTATGTGCTTGTATTGCAGGTACACTTTTCTTTTGCTTATATGTGAACTGGTTGTGTCTATAGGTTATTGTCTGTTTATTGACTCATTTTAACCTCAGTATGTTATTAGACATTTTGTAATTTTAGGCTGCCTTTAAACATCAGGCTGGGGACAGCAGATGGAAATGTGCCTCTCTGGCTCACTTACAGTTTTGCTGTTGATTGGAGTGCATTGTCCCTGAAATAAATGAGAATAAAAAAGAAAAAAAAAGAATGAAGACCCTGATAATAACAATTATGTGAGAGAGACAGAGAGCTATGGGGGGGGGGAGAGAGAGAGAGAGAGAGAGAGAGAGAGAGAGAGAGAGAGAGAGAGAGAGAGAGGGGGGGGGGGAGGGAGAGGGAGAGATAGAGAGAGAGAGAGAGAGAGAGAGAGAGAGAGAGAGAGGGGGGGGGAGGGAGGGAGGGAGAGATAGAGAGAGAGAGAGAGAGAGAGAGAGAGAGAGAGAGAGAGAGAGAGAGAGAGAGAGAGAGAGAGAGAGAGAGAGAGGGGAGAGAGAGAGAGAGGGGGGGGGAGAGAGAGAGAGAGGGGGGGAGAGAGAGAGAGAGAGAGAGAGAGAGAGAGAGAGGACAGAGCAAGAGAATTTAGCTTTGTTTACACAACCAATAAAGTTATGTTATGACAACTGCACCAACACAGTCTTCAGCTCGTAACACAGGTAGGCGTGCTAGAAGTAGATGGATTTCACCAGCACACCAGAGCACAGAGCCAGCCCTCACTTTGATCCTGATTGTTAACTAAGAGCAGCAGAAAATCACGCACAACTCAGAGCAACACCAGGGTGATCAGTCTAAACAGCTGCTATCCATTTGAGAACAATCCCTGTAAAACTACGACAACTTTCCATAGTGTGGGTTCTCCAAGGCCCACTGGCCAGCGGAACATTTCCACAGGGATCTGAGGCAGAATGAGATGCTTCGTATAGGAGGGGGAAAAGTGCTCCAAAGGTTCAAGTTCACTTCTTGGCCTCTCAGATTCCGATGGAAAGAACAACTCCATGCCCAAACTAAGAGTTGTCCATGACACAGAGTCACACTCATAGAGGCACTTACAGTAATGCTGGGGGGGAAAGCATGTGTGTGTGCAGAGGGAAATGATTACAACTATCCCCATCTTTGTGGAGTGTATTAGACATCCCCCGTTGAGGCTCCAAGGGCCAAAAGGGTTCCAGCTAACGTAGATAGGTATGTAGTGGAAACAAACACAGGCTGCTGGGGAAGTTACCAAATGTCAGAACAAGCAGCAATGTGTGCCATGCAATACTGCCTGCACTGTTCAGAAGACAAAGTGTCAACATGACAGTTCATGTGACCTTCCTGTCATGACGTTAGTGTTCATATTTGGCCAACATTAACCTGTTAACATGTTTTATTTATCTGGTTAGATCAAGAGTTGAGGCATGAAATTCACTGTACATCCAATGCATTGTATGTCATGATTGATAGCATGCAGAAAATATGACTGAAACCAAATGTACTGAAGGGTGAAAACCTCACTGAGTGTTGTCATCGACTCTCACCTGCGTTGTAAAACTGGTCAAGCACCATCGTCTCCCCAAAATCGAGCTTCCCAAACTGTACTATTTCCAGTTTACTTCCAACTGTGTCACAGGCGTCTTTAAGGCACTGCAAGGCCATGTTTTCGGCGCTGTTCAGCTGACTGAGCTCGCTGTTGACGACATAAGCTACCGTAACAGCCCTCATCTTACATGTTCCCATAGACAGCAAGCCCCCGCCGTCCACGGGACAGTTCATGATACTTGGACTGAGGTTTCCGCTCACCACGGAGTCTTGCCAAAAAGTCCCGGCGGCGGGAACGGCAGTGGAACAGCTGGCACTTTCCTCACGCGAGCAGCAGGCGGAACCTGTTAGGGCAGTAGCCCTAAATTCGGTGCTTAGACCAAAGCAGGGTACCGACAAGGATATTCCGTCAAGGTCTTGACTCATGTTTTCAGTGTTGGATCAACAATAACTCTTTGCACTTCTGAATGTTCAGATGCTCGACGTCTCGATACGTTGCTAAAGTCTGCATTACGCACGGTTCCCAGCAGGCATCGAGAAGATAACGTGCACTTGTCTCACAAGTGCACTACACGCCAGTCTTGGATATTCTGATGCATCTCCCGTGAAAGCATTTCTGGGTTTGAATGCAACGTTGCAGTAAACAGTCACTCATGACATGAGCATTATGGTGGACAACCACCGATTACGGTAAGTCACGACACGGGTTGTTTACTCGTCTGAGTTGAGATAAGGATCCTGCAGAGGCACAGTTTGCACAACCTCGCTACGTTCTTGCGAGTCTGTACATGAATCCACCTCGTTTCCGAAGTTGAGCAAGAAGGTAAGCTTCACTGGTTAACGCCGTCGTACGCTAGCAGTAACCATCCTCCTATAAACAGATCGGACTCCGAATCAGTACACAGGCGTCAAACATTCACTCAGAGAGCTTGCATGTGAATAAGAGCAAATGTTCTTCCGAAGGCGAGTTGTGCCTTTAGACACTAAACCCTGCCCCGTTTCTCACTATTATCTTTCCTGCCCAAACTCACGCAAGCTGGGTGGAGGTAATGTAAACGTGGTTTACAGGGCGGAGACATAACCATATTTGGAACAGTGAACGCCTATTCCTCACTAAATGACTCGTTCACCTAACATCCCTTGCTCACTTGCGGTAGTTCTTGGTTTTGTGACACAAGAGAGACCTCTTGTGGCTTTTTGTTTATTGCAGGACTATGGAAGCACATCAGTGACATAATGTTTCGAATTTTAAAAGGCATTGAATACTTAAATTTGAAATTAAACACCATACCAAGCCGAAACAATTCTTGCCCCCCCAAAATATAGCCAAACAAATTCTAGGTAAAGCAATTATAGACGGTGTTGTATCACCCGATGCATGACTCTCTGGATTGGCACTCCCTCGGGATAGGCTGGTCCTAACCAGACCCTCGTACATTTCATTTCTAAAGAGGGTCTGGGATCGCTCCATTGACAAGCGTTAACTTCCTTGAAGGCGGGTACTCTATTGAAGTTTAAAACTATTGGATCTGCCCAGAGCCCTCTGATCGGCCAATCGCCTTCACCACGAAGCTAGCTGCCGTAGCTGCCGTAACCCCGAGGGGAGGAGGGCCACAACATCATGAATACAACATCATTGTTGTATTCCTTCTTGCCATGAAATGCACCCCCTGCTAACCCTGACTAGGAAAGTGTTACATGCCTGAAACTTACTGTGGTTACTCATACTAGTGCCCTCAGTGTACAGTAAGAATCATTTGATGCTGGGATATACAGAACAGACAATAGAGGGGGGTGCATTTCACGACAGGCTTGTTGTATTCCTTCTTGCCATGAAACGCACCCCCTGCTAACTCTGACTAGGAAAGTGTTACATGCCTGAAACTTACTGTGGTTACTCATACTAGTGCCCTCAGTGTACAGTAAGAATTATTTGATGCTGGGATATACAGAACAGACAATAGAGGGGGGTGCATTTCACGACAGGCTTGTTGTATTCCTTCTTGCCATGAAATGCACCCCCTGCTAACTCTGACTAGGAAAGTGTTACATGCCTGAAACTTACTGTGGTTACTCATACTAGTGCCCTCAGTGTACAGTAAGAATCATTTGATGCTGGGATATACAGAACAGACAATAGAGGGGGGTGCATTTCACGACAGGCTTGTTGTATTCCTTCTTGCCATGAAACGCACCCCCTGCTAACTCTGACTAGGAAAGTGTTACATGCCTGAAACTTACTGTGGTTACTCATACTAGTGCCCTCAGTGTACAGTAAGAATTATTTGATGCTGGGATATACAGAACAGACAATAGAGGGGGGTGCATTTCACGACAGGCTTGTTGTATTCCTTCTTGCCATGAAATGCACCCCCTGCTAACTCTGACTAGGAAAGTGTTACATGCCTGAAACTTACTGTGGTTACTCATACTAGTGCCCTCAGTGTACAGTAAGAATCATTTGATGCTGGGATATACAGAACAGACAATAGAGGGGGGTGCATTTCACGACAGGCTTGTTGTATTCCTTCTTGCCATGAAACGCACCCCCTGCTAACTCTGACTAGGAAAGTGTTACATGCCTGAAACTTACTGTGGTTACTCATACTAGTGCCCTCAGTGTACAGTAAGAATTATTTGATGCTGGGATATACAGAACAGACAATAGAGGGGGGTGCATTTCACGACAGGCTTGTTGTATTCCTTCTTGCCATGAAATGCACCCCCTGCTAACTCTGACTAGGAAAGTGTTACATGCCTGAAACTTACTGTGGTTACTCATACTAGTGCCCTCAGTGTACAGTAAGAATCATTTGATGCTGGGATATACAGAACAGACAATAGAGGGGGGTGCATTTCACGACAGGCTTAATGCACCCCCTGCTAACCCTGACTAGGAAAGTGTTACATGCCTGAAACATACTGTGGTAACTCATACTAGTGCCCTCCGTGTACAGTAAGAATCATTTGATGCTGGGATATACAGAACAGACAATAGAGGGGGGTGCATTTCACGACAGGCTTGTTGTATTCCTTCTTGCCATGAAATGCACCCCCTGCTAACTCTGACTAGGAAAGTGTTACATGCCTGAAACTTACTGTGGTTACTCATACTAGTGCCCTCAGTGTACAGTAAGAATCATTTGATGCTGGGATATACAGAACAGACAATAGAGGGGGGTGCATTTCACGACAGGCTTGTTGTATTCCTTCTTGCCATGAAACGCACCCCCTGCTAACTCTGACTAGGAAAGTGTCACATGCTTGAAACATACTGTGGTAACTCATACAAGTGCCCTCAGTGTACAGTAAGAATCATTTGATGCTGGGATATACAGAACAGACAATAGAGGGGGGTGCATTTCACGACAGGCTTAATGCACCCCCTGCTAACCCTGACTAGGAAAGTGTTACATGCCTGAAACATAGTGTGGTAACTCATACTAGTGCCCTCAGTGTACAGTAAGAATCATTTGATGCTGGGTCACTGTAACATTGGGACTGTAACAGTTCTTGGTGTTAATGGCAGGTTATTCAAGAGCAGTAGCTCATGTGTGTAAAACGATCATTTGATAAATCAAGTAGTCTACTTAAACTAGCCTGACATGTCATTAAGAATACGTTTTTTACCCATTACATCTACGGACTAAAAATAATAAATAGGCAAATCTCGGGTATTGCGTTGTGGAAGGATTTTTTTTTAGGTGGTAAACACTTAATGAAACCAAATGACGTTGTGTCTTTGGGAAAGGTACTTCACCCTACTTGCCTCGGGGAGAATGTCCCTGTACTTACTGTAAGTCGCTCTGGATAAGAGTGTCTGCTAAATGTAAATGTTTTAAAGGTGAGATATCCAGGATGTCACTTCCCCCCCTCCTCTGATGATCGATCGCTTAGTGAATCAATGGATTTGGTCGCAACAGTTCCTTTTGTAGCACCCATGAAAAATACTGTAATTCTCCAAATATTTGGATGTGTAGTACTAGTTTAATTATTAATGTGAGTTTTGAGCAGTGACTGAATGTCAAACAGGAAAAAATCTTACCATATAGAAAGTATTTTTATTTCATTTCCTAGAAAATAATTTAAATTATCCTTCCAAGTTATGGAAAAGTAATGGAAAATGTAGGACTGAATTGAATGATAAACCTTATATAAGACTGGTTATCAAATACATGGTAATACTAGTCTGCTTATCTACATCTGTACTATACATGATAATATATAGTAGTAGATGTTCAGCAAAGTGCATCTCTTGCATGCATTGATGTCCTTAAGTCTGTCAGCACCCTTGCTTCTGTGCTTGTTTCTCCAGACAATTTCCTGTTTTTTTCCTACTGGTGCTACTGAGTAATTGGGTCTTGTGACCACTAGATGTCAGACTTCGTCTATACTGCAATGAGAGAGCTTGAAATCCACAGCTAGAGGCGATGACTCCAGTAGCATTCAGACGTAGTTTTTAGATTCTGATTACACAGTCTGCTCTGTGGCTATGTTAGAGGAAAGTGGACGATAATGCACAGCCAATTCTGAGATAGAGGAAAAGGCCAGTGTGCTTTACCATGCAAAGAAATCTACTCAGAGGCATACTTACCTAAGCACTCCTAAGATATCTGTCGAACCGCTACACAAACATTAGAGGAGAAAGAGAAACAAAATTACAGAAATCTGTTAAGTTTGACAAATGGCGGGCCCGCTGTTGCCACTAGCTATTAGCCCGCAATGATTAATAAGTGGGAAAATAATTGCATTTCATTGAGATTGATGACGCCCTATTTAACCTCCCCTCTCATCTGAGCGCTGCAGAGCGGAGGGATGGGGTGGACACACGGCTGCTCAGTCGGCCTCATTGGCAACAGATTGCTTTCAGAACACACACACACAGACACGCACACACACACACACACACACACAGACACACACACACACACACACACACAGACACACAGACACACACACACACACACACACAGAGACACACACACACACACACAGACACACACACACACACACAGACACACACACGCACACACACAGACACACACACGCACACACACAGACACACACACACACAGACACACACACACACACACACACACACACACAGACACACACACACACAGACACACACACACACACACACACACACACACAGAGACACACACAATCACACTCACCAACACCTACATACGTGGTTGTAATAATCTGTAGCATTTAAGCTACACTGCTGGGAATTAATGACATTGCAGTTCCTTGAAGCATGTGTTAAGTACTGTATATCATAGTTCATTAGCGTTAGACTGCTTGTTAGACACACACAATTCTGGTGAGAGGGAAATAGAGATGGGTGGACAAAAAACGGAGGAACAAAGAGGAAGTGATACAGGATACATTTTTAAAAGGTATAGAAGGAAAGAGAGATAATAGCAAAAACATAGAGAGAGAGAGAGAGAGAGAGAGAGAGAGAGAGAGAGAGAGGCAGGTTGATGGGGAAATGTCTGTTTCTGGGGCCTGGTAAGTCACGGAAGCACAAAGAACTAAACTAAATCCTTTCACCTCTGATGCGTCAAACAAAGCGGGGATGAAGCAGATCACACAGACAGTGTGGCGGATGAGGACAAGCGCACGTTATCCTCTCAGTCTGCAGAGAGACATGGCCAAGGTTATTAAAGAAGGATGTAGCAGAGCAAGATGGCTGCTGTTGTGACCAGAGGCAGTGTGGAGAGATAAATGGTTGACCCAGGCTGGTGTCAGGTTAGGATTGATGCCACTATCAGCCCCACTGCTTTCCCAATGATTTTCTCAAATCTCTGATAGAGTGTGTTATCTAGTTACTGGCATGAGGGCAACAGCCTGAAGGCACAGAGAAGGTCAATCTATGAGGACAATCTTTGTTGGACTAAATGAGAAAAAAGACCTCACAAAAAAAAGAATAAAAAAGCAGCTGCTAGGTCTCTGGGATAAGATAAGCTAAATTACTTCTCTTTAGTAGGATAGTCCTCGGGCCAAACAGCGCAAAAAGAAATATATATACAAAAAATGAAGTGAGGCAACTGTGTGTTCTTTAACTTCAGTGTCGTAGATTTCACCTGGAACCTCAGTTTTCTTGAACTAATGTTGATTCAATGGCATCACCACCTTGAAGGAATGAGCTTGGAGAGGAACCTTTTTGTTGTTTATCTCTGGAAATAAATCCCCTGAGTTGGATGAAAGGATGAAGTTTCAGCAATCGTGTGTTCCTGCTGTACAATAGTACTGTGCTGAAGATAGTAACTGAATTATAGATTGTGATTCCCTAAGAAACAGAAAACAAAATGGCCGCCCAATAGGGTGTGTTTCACCAGGCTGCGGGTTTCAGTCAATAGGGTTCAAGAGGCCATTGTGGTAGAAATGATTTGACCTGTGGGGGGCTCCTCAGGGACAAGTCATCCACAGGTGCTCCCAGTTAGGGGGAGGGTATCATGGTAGACAAAACCAATACATCTGTCCCAATGTTGTCAACTTTTATTTTGAAATTCAGACAGTAACAATTTGCCAAAACGAACAAACATCTTTCTGATCTGTTTTGACACACATCCAAACAGGCTGATGTGTGGACTCATTAGTGTCTTCTAATAAGTTTCAGTCTGGGGTTTGATGCACTGATCTGTCAAGATAACAACTCTGAACTCAAATATTCTCAAGGGAGGATTTTTAACATTCGTATAAATATTTAGATTTCTGTACATTTCGAAACACCGTGATATAACCTCTGTGTATTTACGTGATGTCACGGTGAAGCGGAACAAGTTAAGCCTGGCTAAAGTTAATCACATCAAATTTATTTGTATAGCCCTTTTTACACGCAAGCATGTCACAGAGGGCTTCACATACGCTCATAGAACTGCCCCTCAACCAACCTAAACCCTCAAGCCTGCCTCTTGCAGGGACCAGACCTCAGGTGCCAGAGGAGGATACAGACCTGATACCATCTTCTCTTTGTTCCCAACACAAGGACAGCCTGTAGCCACCACAGCCTCTCTCAGCAGACCCTCTCTCTTAGGCTCTAAACCTCTAACTGCCATCAGTTCACCCCTCAGCCTCACCCCTAACCCTGCCTGCCATGCCGCCTCCAAGCTCAGCCATCTAAGCAGCACAGAGTGGCGTTTTGGAAGGCGACTTTAACACAGTTCTCTAAGTGGATTGGGTGCATGTCACCGTTGAGCGGTGGACATTGATAAATGCCTTCGCCTGTGAGATCGATATATCTCACCTCTCAGCTTGTGGTCCCCTACAGCAGCATGTCATAATTACTCTGTCAGACCAAATGCCCCTTTCTGGAAAGAGTGACGTGTGTGTGTGCCTGCGCATGTATGTGTATGGCCGTGTGTTTGTGTGCGTGTGTGTAGGATGAAGGTGTGCTTGTATGACTGTGATTCCGCGAGCATGTGTGTGTGTGTGTGTGTCTGTGTAGGATGTACGTGTGCTTGTATGACTGTGATTCTGTGAGCATGTTCGGTGTGTGGGTTCGGTGTGTGTGTATGTGTGTGTGGGCTAGACTGACATTTTGTTGGCTGAGCTGACTGTGTCTCGCTGTGATTGGCAGCTGGGCAGCCCGCCCCCTCCTTTCCTTCCCAAGGCACTTTTTGATGCCTGTCATACTGGCCAATCAGAGGGCTGATCTGACAGGAGTTATTCAACACACATAGGGACATACATATGCACACACATACACACATTTATGAACAATTCAGCCCTGTTTACTCAGTGATTAGCAGTTCTGATAGCATCTACGAACAGCAGAGTCTGGATGACAAGCCAGCACAGTGATTATTTTACCTGCATTAACATATGTGAGGCTAGCTTGAGCTCATTTGCAGATCCCTTATCTCACCAGATGTAATAATGATTCATTTATTTATTCTATTTTTGGAACCAGAAGGAACCTACTCCATCTGCTCCATACAATGTCTGCTACAATGTTGAAAGTGCTCCTTGGTGTGTGTTTGTGTGAGTTTGTGTGAGTTAGCCTCGGAGCCCGACCACAGTGGAATTAGAAGTGGATGAACCTGGCTACCACGGCCAGGGCTGCCTTCTCTGTAATGCGACAATAATAATAATAATGGCAATCATCACAACGCTCATTTATGCATCAATAATAATCATGCTCATTTAGAGAACAATAATAATCATGCTCATTTAGAGTGTCATTTTCCACTGAAACTTGAGTGCCTTTGGGGGGTGTGGCGCTAATGATAACAGTCATGATTCATGGCTCAACTCTCTCCATGTCTCTGTGTTCCGGCTGTGGCTGTAAACTCTGGTGAGTGTGTGTGTGTGACTTATGTGTCTGGGAGGGTTGTGTGGGAGATGCAGTGTGTCATAGCTAATTTGGCTAATGTCCTTCCTGATTTGGTGTGAGGACCGATGTGGGTGCTGTTGTGTGGTGTGGCAGCAGACCCAGCGCTGCCGAGCCAGGGTCGTCCCTGCAGGACTGCATGAGGACCGCTGGAACGGAACCATCACTGCTACCTGTCTGCCTACACTCGTCTCCTCTCCCCTCGTCTCCTCTCCTCTCCCCTTGTCTCCTCTCCCCTCGTCTCCTCTCCCCTCGTCTCCTCTCCCCTCGTCTCCTCTCCCCTTGTCTCCTCTCCCCTTGTCTCGTCTCCTCTCCCCTTGTCTCCTCTCCCATCGTCTACTCTCCCCTCGTGTCCTCTCACCTTGTCTCCTCTCCCCTCATCTCCTCTCCCCTCGTCTCCGCTCCTCTCCCCTCGTCTCCCCTCGTCTCCTCTCCGCTACTCTCCTCTCCCCTCGTGTCCTCTCCCCTTGTCTCCTCTCGTCTCCCCTTGTTTCCTCTCCTCTCCTGCTTTGAACTTGAATGCGGACGAAAATGTGGACAATGGGAGAGAATTGTCTGCCGTTGATTCGCTGTAGGATCGTGGCCGCTGATCGTTTCAGCAGAGCTCTGTAAGATCAAACGCGGTCGGTGAGCGGTCACGAGGGGAGATGCTATCCACCAGCTCTCATTGAGAGACCGAGAGGACTGTGAAATGACTTCATCTGTTCTCTCACCCACAAAACTAGTTTGTGCTTCACACTCTGTCCAACCATCCCCACCCGCACGCTGATGCTAAATCCACCCAACGTTTCCAATTCAATACAGCAGAGATATTTTACCACAGCGAAGAGTGACTCACTCAACAGTATGTTAGTTTGGACTGGGGCCCGGTCTAGCCAGTGTTAATGCTACACTGTTCTAGACACAGTCAGTTCCATCATGAATAACATGAGCAAGGCACAGCCTAGTCCTGCAGTTATAACATGTGAAGTGATCCGGTGAAAACATCTGAGTGAAGGATCAGAGCCGGTCCAGACGCCGTCTCTCTGGCACGCAGGAAAAGCCCCTGGTGCTCATCATTACAACTCTGCTTCTCTCTTCTGAAAGCATGTGCAGAAAGGAAGAAAGGAGCAATTTTCTCCAACTTCAGAGCCTTTAAAGACTTGAATAATTTATTGTGGAAGATTATAAAACACTTGGGTATTTCAGGAACAACAACAAGCGGATTAACAGCAACCACTTTCAGTAGTTTTTAATGGGGGGTTCATACACACTACACACGTGTACACACACACACACACACACACTGATGAGGAGTTATAGGGATGGTCTAGGATCCATGTTCTTTCATTTCCCATCTCCCCTTGCTCTCCTCTCCTGCGTCCTTTTGCAGTCCCATCTCCCCTCTTCCCCTCTTCATCCCTCTCTTCCCATCTCCCCTCTTCCCCTCTCCCCTCTCCCCTCTTCCCCTCTCCCATCTCCCCTCTTCCCCTCTTCATCCCTCTCTTCCCCTCTCCCATCTCCCCTCTACCCCTCTCCCATCCCCCCTCTTCCCCTTTTCCCCTCTCCCATCTCCCCTCTTCATCCCCTGCCTCTAGACAAGGAGAGTCCAGGGCACATTCATGGAGTTCTACTCTGTCCCTGAATGTGAGCCCTCTGTGCCTGCTTCTCTCCCTCTCCCTCCCTCCTGTCCTCCATCCCCTTTCAGTTGAGTGCCCTGTTTAGCTGTTTAAGCTGATGACACAGAGAATATTGCATGTTTAAAGGCTGTATCACCACACCAGCACACACACACACACGAGAGCATACTCACACTCACACACACATCTCGCCCTGAGCGAAAGGCCCCAGGCAGTCTCTCTCCTGCTAGCCAGAGGCGATCATTCTGGCTCTATGATACTCTAACTGTGGGATGTCAGGAAACATTAGGCCTTTAAAACACAACTTAGAGGCAGAGCACTCTGTGCAGACACACACACACACACACACACATAAAGCAGCACAGACACCAAGACACAGAGTACAGTCTCTCTGACTCCTCTGCTGCCCGGCACTCAGAAACGTTGTGAGAATAGTCCTGTGCAGACTGAATGTTCTGGACTTTTAATAATACAACATCTGACAGGATTAGGAGGCTCTGTCCAGAACCATTTCCTGCATCCAAGCAATAACTCCTGTATATTCCTTGAAATTCATGAAGTGATTTATTCGTAAGCAGGCCCACAATCAGAAGAGTTTCAGAGTCCTTCAAATATTAGTATTTAATGAAATGCACATTTTCTCCATTTATTTTGAAACAATGCCAAATCTTGGAAATACCAGAATGGTCAATGTTTTGAAATGCCCTTTATTAGTTTGTTTTCTTTTCATTCATTCTATTTTCTCTTCTTACATTTTCAATCCTTTCTTTGAGCCCTGCGTGCCAGGCTGCTGGGGGCGGAGGCCTGCTCAGAAGTGTGTGTGTGTGTGTGTGTGTGTGTGAGAGAGAGAGACAGGGAGGGAGGGAGATACGGAGGGAGGGAGAGATTTTGAGACAACAAGAGTTTCCTTTTGTCAAGTGTTAGATAGCCAGGGCAGTGTTTCTGCTGTGAGTGTACTAGCCAGGGCAGTGATTCTGCTGTGAGTGTACTAGCCAGGGCAGTGTTTCTGCTGTGAGTGTACTAGCCAGGGCAGTGTTTCTACTGTGAGTGTACTAGCCAGGGCAGTGTTTCTGCTGTGAGTGTACTAGCCAGGGCAGTGTTTTTGCTGTGTGTGTACTAGCCAGGGCAGTGTTTCTGCTGTGAGTGTACTAGCCAGGGCAGTGTTTCTGCTGTGTGTGTACTAGCCAGGGCAGTGTTTCTGCTATGTGTGTACTAGCCAGGGCAGTGTTTCTGCTGTGTGTGTACTAGCCAGGGCAGTGTTTATGCTGTGAGTGTTCGGGTGTCAGTGTGTTATTGGTTTCTAGGAAATGCTACAGACATTTACACATGCTGCATTATTAGTCGCTGGCGTCTGCAGTGAATTATCAGTAACTGGTATGGACATGTACAATGAGCATAGATCAGAGTATGGGTCATGACATAGAGTTATTAGGAACTGTTATGATGTCTGCTGTCAACTTCATTTACTCACAGAGCTGCTGTCTACTGCCTCAGGGCACAGGGGAGGGGGCTTAGAGAGTGGCATGTGTGTGTGTGTGTAGTTGGGTCTGAGGAGGGTCAGTAACAGCAAGGTTCACACTGCTCATGTGAAAGGACCCAACACAGGAAATGGCCACATATGGCTCATATTTATTGTGTCCGTGACTTCCCATTCAAATTTCGTTAACCCTCTCTTTCTCTCTTTTTCCTCTCTCTCTCTTTTTCCTCTCTCTCTCTTTCTCTCTCTCTATTTTTCCTCTCTCTCTTTTTCTCTCTCTCTATTTTTCCTCTCTCTCGCTCTCTCTCTCTTTTTGTCCTTTCTTTTTTCTTTCATCCGTCTTTTATAGATCGCACTCTTGAAATCCTTAGTTTGGCACAGTAGGCTTATTGGTTGCCCCAAAAAGTTTCTTTAACTCAAAAATAGTGGTTTAGACAACTTGGATGAACTGAAGCAATCATGAAACAAAATATGTTCACACACACACATCAACACACACACACACACTATTGGGAGTCACAGGTGTGAGTGTGTGCGGCCCGAGGCTCGCAGGGTGTTAATTGGATAATGAGGTAGAATGATAAATCCTTGTTGTTGCAACAATAAGGTGCTGCTGTCCTGGTTTAATATCACAGAGCCAGTAATGCTGTTTGGACACACTCTAACACACACACATTCACATACACACTAACACACACACACACAAGCAGCCCAGGTGTCCCTGGCTACAACATGGAATCTAATCTGGCCGTCCCTCCTAGCAGCCAATAAGAGCAAGCGTGTGAGTGGCCCATCATTGCCCCGACAACCAATCAATTAGCCCTAATTCCAACAGGACCATGATGCATTACAGTCCTCTTCCCTCTCCTCTCCTCCTTTCTTCTCCCCTTTCTTCTCCTCTCCTCTCCACTTTCCCTTCTACTCTCCTCCTCTCTTCCTCTCCTCCTCTCCTCTCCTCTTTCCTCTCCTCCTCTCCTCCTCTCCTCTCATCTTTCCTCTCCTCCTCTCCTCTCCTCCTCTCCTCTCCTCCTCTCCTCCTCTCCTCTCCTCTCCTCTCCTCTCCTCTTTCCTCTCCTCTCCTCTCCTCCTCTCCTCCTCTCCTCCTCTCCTCTTTCCTCTCCTCCTCTCCTCCTCTCCTCTCATCTTTCCTCTCCTCCTCTCCTCCTCTCCTCTCCTCTCCTCTCCTCTTTCCTCTCCTCTCCTCTCCTCCTCTCCTCTTCTCCTCTCCTCCTCTCCTCCTCTCCTCCTCTCCTCCTCTCATCTCAGCCATAACTGCAGGGATGATGGGCCATAACTCACGGTGAGCCAGGCTGCCCCAGACGTGCTCACATTAATTGGATGTCCATATTAAATGGAAAATGAGAGAGGGAACTGAGGGAAAAGTGAATGAGTGACTCTTTTGGCTGCTATTGACCTATGAGAGAGAGATGCTGCCCTTTATCTCACCGCTCTCTCTCCCCCAGTTTTCTCTGCTCCAGTCATCGTGATGGATCTCAAAGCATTCATTTCATGACCTCTCACCTGGAAGCAGATAAAGCACTCTGATTCAATCGGCCTGTTAATGGGGGTGGCAAAAGTTGATGAGGATTCCTGGAAAAGGCCAGGGAGATTGGATTGCGAGCTAACAGATTTATGGTCCTGTTTCAACACATTGTAAAAAGATTCCAGTACCTGGAGGCAGGTTGGAGGACAGGGGGGCCTGTGTGTTAGTTAGAGGGAGAGCCAGGAGACAGAGAAACAGCTGCAGCTATTCCACACTGACACGACTAAGACAACTTTGACCGTCAGTATAGAGCAAACCTCCGACTGAAGCCCTGCGAGTCTGGGTCTGGGGCAATTACCTGAACACAGGAAAAGAGCAGCTGTGAGTTCTTCTTTACGATCAGCAGTTAATACTGGCTGGGGAGTATCATGGGTAATGGGTAGCTGAATGGATTAAAGTTAAGGTTGACTCGTCCTGCGTTTGTCTGCAGGAATTACAGTTTGCATTAACCCTCTGATGTCTGTGTGTTGTTCAGAGGCTGCCACTGCCCCGGGACTTTTTTCTGTACTAAATTAATTTACATTTGAAGGATTTTCTAAAGATGCAAGCTTCCTGCAGAGCTGAGAGATCAAAGTGTCTCATTCTGTGTGTTTGATGATGTTTGATGTTTGCTTTGAGTCTGAATGTTGCTGACTTACCGCTGTCTTTTCACACTCAGCAGGAAGAATCCTCCTTCATCCCTCTCTCCATCCTCGCTCTCCTCCGCCTCTCTCTCCTGCTGCTCTACGTTCCCTCGTCCACCTCTTTTCCTCTCAGCCATGGTCACCTACACTTCTGTTTCTCGGTCAAACCCCTGCGGTTTCTCTCCTGTCGATCGGCTGCTCCCTCTCTCGGTCCCAGTCGGTAAGCGGTGACTTTACGAACACCGTGAGTGACAGGAGCGGATGGTAGACAGGGCCACATATCGCTGTTGCAGGGTTGTGATACGTGTCGCCGTATCGGGGATATGATGCGTGTTGCTGTGCGTGTACACATGAGAGAGACAGAGCGAGAGGGAGATAAAAAGAGAGAGAGATATGAAGGAAATAAATTAATGTGATTGCATTGCTTCATATGGTCTGTTCATTCAAATTCTATTAACACAATGTGCTGGTGTGTGTTTTCTCATGTGTGTGTGTTTGTGTGCAAATGCCTATGTGGACACCAACATTGAATAGATTGTCAGTCAGCTAGTCTGCTAACAATTACCTTAGTCTGTCACCTGACTCTCCCTGCTCAAATGGCCTCCAGGAAGAAACAAGCCTGTGGACGCAATAAGAGGCACAGGCACGGCTGTGTGTGTGTGTGTGTGTTATTCAGAGGGGTAGCTAGTTATTGCTGCTAATCTGATTTGGTAAAATGTCCCCAGGGCAAACACTATAAAGCCCCTCAAAGCACTCAAACATACGGACACCCCCCACACACTCTCACACACACAAACCCCCACCGCTCTCCTCACATTCATGAACCCCCACCCCTCTCCTCACACACACACACACACACAC